>NC_090865.1:12218011-12220511 GCF_024217435.2 Syngnathus scovelli
GTACATAGTCTGCTCTCTAGCGGTAACAAATTTAACTACAATGCTGTGGATGTCACCACATAATATAGCTTTCTAACTCGTGTTATAGTTTCAATGTCGGAGTTTAAATTAGGCTTGCTGTTTCCGGATGCCATTCGTGATGGGTGTTGTAAAAAATAGCTTCTTAAACGATTGAAGTGCACATAAGAAAAAGAAAAAGCTTACAGCACCTGGTATTCCCAGGCGGTCTCCCATCCAAGTACTAACCAGGCCCGACCCTGCTTAGCTTCCGAGATCGGACGAGATCGGGCGTTCTCAGGGTAGTATGGCCGTAAGCCGTGAAGTGACCCAACATTTTGCATTTTATAGACACAATCGCCCCTGAAACTAGCGAGCGAGCCAATGAAGCCTTCAAAACTGCTTCGGCACATGGAGACCAAGCATCCTGCATTAAAAGACAAACCTTAACCACTTCGGGTTTCATTGTCTCCGATTACGCCTGGATGGGACCGGCTCGTTTCTGAGAAACAAGCTCGGTGCTCCCAATAATTCAACGTAATGGTGACTTTTATTTTTATGTGGTTTATATTTGTTTTTATGCCAGTCGTATCATTTTATTTAATCGTATTTACCGTATTTGCCGGTGTACAGGTCGACTCGGTGTATAAGTCGACCCCCTAAAATTCGACGGAAATTTACGATTTTATGATATATCCTTTGTATAAGTCGAGCTCAATTGTTGCATTATATTAAACTTCAAAATTCAATATGCGAAATTTATTGACGAAATGTGTTCAAATTCTGGGAGGCCGTGCGCATGCTGCTGTTTATAAGCACCGCGGAGGAGATCGCGGCCGGCGAGCTCGCGCACGCCGCCCGGCACCAACGGGAGGCCGGAAATAGCTCCAAGCCGAGCGGATCGGCACTTTATAAGCACCGCGGAGGAGATCGCGGCGCCTCATTGGACTTCCAGCGGCCGGCGAGCTCGCGCACCCGCCCGGCACATCCGGGAGGCCGTGCGCACGAGCCAAGTGGCCGAAAATAGCCCCCGCCGAGCGGATCGGCTGTTTATAAGCACCGCGGAGGTGGTCGCGGCGCCTCATTCGACTTCCAGCGGCCGGCGAGCTCGCGCACCCGCCCGGCACATCCGGGAGGCCGTGCGCACGAGCAGTGGCCGAAAATAGCCCCGCCGAGCGGATCGGCTGTTTATAAGCACCGCGGAGGTGGTCGGGCGCCTCATTCGACTTCCAGCGGCCGGCGAGCTCGCGCACCCGCCCGGCACATCCGGGAGGCCGTGCGCACAAGCCAAGTGGCCGAAAATAGCCCCCGCCGAGCGGATCGGCTGTTTATAAGCACCGCGGAGGTGGTCGCGGCGCCTCATTCGACTTCCAGCGGCCGGCGAGCTCGCGCACCCGCCCGGCACATCCGGGAGGCCGTGCGCACGAGCCAAGTGGCCGAAAATAGCCCCCGCCGAGCGGATCGGTTGTTTATAAGCACCGCGGAGGTGGTCGCGGCGCCTCATTCGACTTCCAGCGGCCGGCGAGCTCGCGCACCCGCCCGGCACATCCGAGAGGCCGTGCGCACGAGCCAAGTGGCCGAAAATAGCCCCCGCCGAGCGGATCGGCTGTTTGTAAGCACCGCGGAGGTGGTCGCGGCGCCTCATTCGACTTCCAGCGGCCGGCGAGCTCGCGCACCCGCCCGGCACATCCGGGAGGCCGTGCGCACGAGCCAAGTGGCCGAAAATAGCCCCCGCCGAGCGGATCGGCTGTTTATAAGCACCGCAGAGGTGGTCGCGGCGCCTCATTCGACTTCCGGCGGGCGGTGAGCTCGCGCACCCGCCCGGCACATCCGGGAGGCCGTGCGCACGAGCCAAGTGGCCGAAAATAGCCCCCGCCGAGCGGATCGGCTGTTTATAAGCACCGCGGAGGTGGTCGCGGCGCCTCATTCGACTTCAAGCGGCCGGCGAGCTCGCGCACCCGCCCGGCACATCCGGGAGGCCGTGCGCACGAGCCAAGTGGCCGAAAATAGCCACCGCCGAGCGGATCGGCTGTTAATAAGCACCGCGGAGGTGGTCGCGGCGCCTCATTCGACTTCAAGCGGCCGGCGAGCTCGCGCACCCGCCCGGCACATCCGGGAGGCCGTGCGCACGAGCCAAGTGGCCGAAAATAGCCCCCGCCGAGCGGATCGGCTGTTTATAAGCACCGCGGAGGTGGTCGCGGCGCCTCATTCGACTTCCAGCGGCCGGCGAGCTCGCGCACCCGCCCGGCACATCCGGGAGGCCGTGCGCACGAGCCAAGTGGCCGAAAATAGCCCCCGCCGAGCGGATCGGCTGTTTATAAGCACCGCGGAGGTGGTCGCGGCGCCTCATTCGACTTCCAGCGGGCCGCGCACTCGCGCACGCCGCCCGGTTCAAATTTTCTAAGTGCAACGCACAATGAGATGCATGAGAAACGGCCTTGGTTACCATCACATTTGAAGCGATGAGTACGAAGTTAAATTTTATGACTCGGTGTATGTCGAG
>NC_090865.1:12223011-12230511 GCF_024217435.2 Syngnathus scovelli
CCAAGCATCCTGCATTAAAAGACAAACCTTAACCACTTCGGGTTTCATTGTCTCCGATTACGCCTGGATGGGACCGGCTCGTTTCTGAGAAACAAGCTCGGTGCTCCCAATAATTCAACGTAATGGTGACTTTTATTTTTATGTGGTTTATATTTGTTTTTATGCCAGTCGTATCATTTTATTTAATCGTATTTACCGTATTTGCCGGTGTACAGGTCGACTCGGTGTATAAGTCGACCCCCTAAAATTCGACGGAAATTTACGATTTTATGATATATCCTTTGTATAAGTCGAGCTCAATTGTTGCATTATATTAAACTTCAAAATTCAATATGCGAAATTTATTGACGAAATGTGTTCAAATTCTGGGAGGCCGTGCGCATGCTGCTGTTTATAAGCACCGCGGAGGAGATCGCGGCCGGCGAGCTCGCGCACGCCGCCCGGCACCAACGGGAGGCCGGAAATAGCTCCAAGCCGAGCGGATCGGCACTTTAAAAGCACCGCGGAGGAGATCGCGGCGCCTCATTGGACTTCTAGCGGCCGGCGAGCTCGCGCACCCGCCCGGCACATCCGGGAGGCCGTGCGCACGAGCCAAGTGGCCGAAAATAGCCCCCGCCGAGCGGATCGGCAGTTTATAAGCACCGCGGAGGTGGTCGCGGCGCCTCATTCGACTTCCAGCGGCCGGCGAGCTCGCGCACCCGCCCGGCACATCCGGGAGGCCGTGCGCACGAGCCAAGTGGCCGAAAATAGCCCCCGCCGAGCGGATCGGCTGTTTATAAGCACCGCGGAGGTGGTCGCGGCGCCTCATTCGACTTCCAGCGGCCGGCGAGATCGCGCACCCGCCCGGCACATCCGGGAGGCCGTGCGCACGAGCCAAGTGGCCGAAAATAGCCCCCGCCGAGCGGATCGGCTGTTTATAAGCACCGCGGAGGTGGTCGCGGCGCCTCATTCGACTTCCGGCGGCCGGCGAGCTCGCGCACCCGCCCGGCACATCCGGGAGGCCGTGCGCACGAGCCAAGTGGCCGAAAATAGCCCCCGCCGAGCGGATCGGCTGTTTATAAGCACCGCGGAGGTGGGCGCGGCGCCTCATTCGACTTCCAGCGGCCGGCGAGCTCGCGCACCCGCCCGGCACATCCGGGAGGCCGTGCGCACGAGCCAAGTGGACGAAAATAGCCCCCGCCGAGCGGATCGGCTGTTTGTAAGCACCGCGGAGGTGGTCGCGGCGCCTCATTCGACTTCCAGCGGCCGGCGAGCTCGCGCACCCGCCCGGCAACTCCGGGAGGCCGTGCGCACGAGCCAAGTGGCCGAAAATAGCCCCCGCCGAGCGGATCGGCTGTTTATAAGCACCGCGGAGGTGGTCGCGGCGCCTCATTCGACTTCCAGCGGCCGGCGAGCTCGCGCACCCGCCCGGCACATCCGGGAGGCCGTGCGCACGAGCCAAGTGGCCGAAAATAGCCCCCGCCGAGCGGATCGGCTGTTTATAAGCACCGCGGAGGTGGTCGCGGCGCCTCATTCGACTTCCAGCGGGCCGCGCACTCGCGCACGCCGCCCGGTTCAAATTTTCTAAGTGCAACGCACAATGAGATGCATGAGAAACGGCCTTGGTTACCATCACATTTGAAGCGATGAATACGAAGTTAAATTTTATGACTCGGTGTATAAGTCGAGGTCGATTTTTTTCGGTCGATTTTGGATCGAAAAAGGTCGACCAATACACCGGCAAATACGGTATATATACTTATTATAAATGTAGTATTTATTTATATAGATTTATTGTTTATTTATATATATAAAGGCAGGTCCGCAAAAATATTTCTGACGCGTAGCCGGTCCGTGGCGCAAGAAAGGTTGGGGACCACTAGTCTAAAAGAATCTGGCCGTAACTGGAATAGGGTTCTACGCGAATGCCCAACGGAAAAGTGAAGTGCAAAAAACCTGCATTTGGCTGTATCAAAATAAATGTCATGAAAAAGGTAAAAACACTACATGGAAGCGCAATGTGTTGTGCTGGGTTCTTTTACAAGTAAAGACTGCTGCTTTGAGTTCACAGGGAGCCATGCTCTTTATTCACTGTACATAGAGGTTTTTAACTCGTGTTGTAGTTTCAGTGTCGGAGTTCAAACTAGGCTTGCAGTTTCCGAATGCCATTCGTGATGGGTGCTGTAAAAAGTTCTTGGCTTAAACGATTGAAGTGCACATAAGAAAAAAAAAAAAAAGAGCTTGAAGTGCACATAAGAAAAAGAAAAAGCTTACAGCACCTGGTATTCCCAGGCAGTCTCCCATCCAAGTACTAACCAGGCCCGACCCTGCTTAGCTTCCGAGATCAGACGAGATCAGGCGTTCTCAGGGTAGTATGGCCGTAAGCCGTGAGGTGACCCAACATTTTGCATTTTATAGACACAATCGCCCCTGAAACTAGCGAGCAAGCCAATGAAGCCTTCAAAACTGCTTCGGCACATGGAGACCAAGCATCCTGCATTAAAAGACAAACCTTAACCACTTTGGGTTTCATTGTCTCCGATTACGCCTGGATGGGACCGGCTCGTTTCTGAGAAACAAGCTCGGTGCTCCCAATAATTCAACGTAATGGTGACTTTTATTTTTATGTGGTTTATATTTGTTTTTATGCCAGTCGTATCATTTTATTTAATCCTATTTATATATATTTATTATAAATGTAGTATTTATTTATATAGATTTATTGTTTATTTATATATATAAAGGCAGGTCCGCAAAAATATTTCTGACGCGTAGCCGGTCCGTGGCGCAAGAAAGTTTGGGTACCACTAGTCTAAAAGAATCTGGCCGTAACTGGAATAGGGTTCTACGCGAATGCCCAACGGAAAAGTGAAGTGCACAAAACCTGCATTTGGCTGTATCAAAATAAATGTCATGAAAAAGGTAAAAACACTACATGGAAGCACAATGTGTTGTGCTGGGATCTTTTACAAGTAAAGACTGCTGCTTTGAGTTCACAGGGAGCCATGCTCTTTATTTACTGTACATAGTCTGTCCTCTAGCGGTAAAAACGTGAACTGCAATGCTATGGCTGTCGCCACACAATGTAGGTTTTAAACTCGTGTTGTAGTTTCAGTGTCGGAGTTCAAACTAGGCTTGCAGTTTCCGAATGCCATTCTTGATGGGTGCTGTAAAAAGTTCTTGGCTTAAACGATTGAAGTGCACATAAGAAAAAAAAAAAAAAAAAAAAAAGCTTACGGTAACTGGTATTCCCAGGCGGTCTCCCATCCAAGTACTAACCAGGCCCGACCCTGCTTAGCATCCGAGATCGGACGAGATCGGGCGCTCTCAGGGTAGTATGGCCGTAAGCCGTGAGACCGCTCAGAATTTTTCATTTTATAGACACAATCGCCCCTGAAACCATGCCAAGCAGCGGCGGGACTTGATGGCTGTGGTAAAAGTTTCCTTTCACAATTGACGTGGGAAAAAAAAAAAAAAAAAGGCTTTCAGCACCTGGTATTCCCGGACGGTCACCCTTCCCTTTTGTTTTTTTTTGTTTTTTTTTTACAACCAGGGCCGAAACAGTCTTTCTTCCAAGGCTTTTGGTGTTTTCTGGAAACATGGCTATCATGAAAAGTTATTGACAGCTTTTTATGCGGTAGCACGAATTTGCCGTTGCGACCTGCATTTTGCTGAATCAAAATAAATGCCTTGAAAAGTTTAAAAACACTTCATGGAAGTGTTGTGTTGGGTTCTTTTACAAGTCGAGCCTGCTGCTTTGAGTTCACAGGGAGCCATGCTCACTGTACATAGTCTGCTCTCTAGCGGTAAAAAATTTAACTACAATGCCGTGGATGTCACCACATAATATAGCTTTCAAACTCGTGTTATAGTTTCAATGTCGGAGTTTAAATTAGGCTTGCTGTTTCCGGATGCCATTCGTGATGGGTGTTGTAAAAAATAGCTTCTTAAACGATTGAAGTGCACATAAGAAAAAGAAAAAGCTTACAGCACCTGGTATTCCCAGGCGGTCTCCCATCCAAGTACTAACCAGGCCCGACCCTGCTTAGCTTCCGAGATCGGACGAGATCGGGCGTTCTCAGGGTAGTATGGCCGTAAGCCGTGAGGTGACCCAACATTTTGCATTTTATAGACACAATCGCCCCTGAAACTAGCGAGCGAGCCAATGAAGCCTTCAAAACTGCTTCGGCACATGGAGACCAAGCATCCTGCATTAAAAGACAAACCTTAACCACTTTGGGTTTCATTGTCTCCGATTACGCCTGGATGGGACCGGCTCGTTTCTGAGAAACAAGCTCGGTGCTCCCAATAATTCAACGTAATGGTGACTTTTATTTTTATGTGGTTTATATTTGTTTTTATGCCAGTCGTATCATTTTATTTAATCCTATTTATATATATTTATTATAAATGTAGTATTTATTTATATAGATTTATTGTTTATTTATATATATAAAGGCAGGTCCGCAAAAATATTTCTGACGCGTAGCCGGTCCGTGGCGCAAGAAAGTTTGGGTACCACTAGTCTAAAAGAATCTGGCCGTAACTGGAATAGGGTTCTACGCGAATGCCCAACGGAAAAGTGAAGTGCACAAAACCTGCATTTGGCTGTATCAAAATAAATGTCATGAAAAAGGTAAAAACACTACATGGAAGCACAATGTGTTGTGCTGGGATCTTTTACAAGTAAAGACTGCTGCTTTGAGTTCACAGGGAGCCATGCTCTTTATTCACTGTACATAGTCTGTCCTCTAGCGGTAAAAACGTGAACTGCAATGCTATGGCTGTCGCCACACAATGTAGGTTTTAAACTCGTGTTGTAGTTTCAGTGTCGGAGTTCAAACTAGGCTTGCAGTTTCCGAATGCCATTCTTGATGGGTGCTGTAAAAAGTTCTTGGCTTAAACGATTGAAGTGCACATAAGAAAAAAAAAAAAAAAAAAAAAGCTTACGGTAACTGGTATTCCCAGGCGGTCTCCCATCCAAGTACTAACCAGGCCCGACCCTGCTTAGCCTCCGAGATCGGACGAGATCGGGCGCTCTCAGGGTAGTATGGCCGTAAGCCGTGAGACCGCTCAGAATTTTTCATTTTATAGACACAATCGCCCCTGAAACCATGCCAAGCAGCGGCGGGACTTGATGGCTGTGGTAAAAGTTTCCTTTCACAATTGACGTGGGAAAAAAAAAAAAAAAAAAAAGCTTTCAGCACCTGGTATTCCCGGACGGTCACCCTTCACTTTTGTTTTTTTTTGTTTTTTTTACAACCAGGGCCGAAACAGTCTTTCTTCCAAGGCTTTTGGTGTTTTCTGGAAACATGGCTATCATGAAAAGTTATTGACAGCTTTTTATGCGGTAGCACGAATTTGCCGTTGCGACCTGCATTTTGCTGAATCAAAATAAATGCCTTGAAAAGTTTAAAAACACTTCATGGAAGTGTTGTGTTGGGTTCTTTTACAAGTCAAGCCTGCTGCTTTGAGTTCACAGGGAGCCATGCTCACTGTACATAGTCTGCTCTCTAGCGGTAAAAAATTTAACTACAATGCTGTGGATGTCACCACATAATATAGCTTTCAAACTCGTGTTATAGTTTCAATGTCGGAGTTTAAATTAGGCTTGCTGTTTCCGGATGCCATTCGTGATGGGTGTTGTAAAAAATAGCTTCTTAAACGATTGAAGTGCACATAAGAAAAAGAAAAAGCTTACAGCACCTGGTATTCCCAGGCGGTCTCCCATCCAAGTACTAACCAGGCCCGACCCTGCTTAGCTTCCGAGATCGGACGAGATCGGGCGTTCTCAGGGTAGTATGGCCGTAAGCCGTGAGGTGACCCAACATTTTGCATTTTATAGACACAATCGCCCCTGAAACTAGCGAGCGAGCCAATGAAGCCTTCAAAACTGCTTCGGCACATGGAGACCAAGCATCCTGCATTAAAAGACAAACTTTAACCACTTCGGGTTTCATTGTCTCCGATTACGCCTGGATGGGACCGGCTCGTTTCTGAGAAACAAGCTCGGTGCTCCCAATAATTCAACGTAATGGTGACTTTTATTTTTATGTGGTTTATATTTGTTTTTATGCCAGTCGTATCATTTTATTTAATCGTATTTACCGTATTTGCCGGTGTACAGGTCGACTCGGTGTATAAGTCGACCCCCTAAAATTCGACGGAAATTTACGATTTTATGATATATCCTTTGTATAAGTCGAGCTCAATTGTTGCATTATATTAAACTTCAAAATTCAATATGCGAAATTTATTGACGAAATGTGTTCAAATTCTGGGAGGCCGTGCGCATGCTGCTGTTTATAAGCACCGCGGAGGAGATCGCGGCCGGCGAGCTCGCGCACGCCGCCCGGCACCAACGGGAGGCCGGAAATAGCTCCAAGCCGAGCGGATCGGCACTTTATAAGCACCGCGGAGGAGATCGCGGCGCCTCATTGGACTTCCAGCGGCCGGCGAGCTCGCGCACCCGCCCGGCACATCCGGGAGGCCGTGCGCACGAGCCAAGTGGCCGAAAATAGCCCCCGCCGAGCGGATCGGCTGTTTATAAGCACCGCGGAGGTGGTCGCGGCGCCTCATTCGACTTCCAGCGGCCGGCGAGCTCGCGCACCCGCCCGGCACATCCGGGAGGCCGTGCGCACGAGCCAAGTGGCCGAAAATAGCCCCGCCGAGCGGATCGGCTGTTTATAAGCACCGCGGAGGTGGTCGGGCGCCTCATTCGACTTCCAGCGGCCGGCGAGCTCGCGCACCCGCCCGGCACATCCAGGAGGCCGTGCGCACAAGCCAAGTGGCCGAAAATAGCCCCCGCCGAGCGGATCGGCTGTTTATAAGCACCGCGGAGGTGGTCGCGGCGCCTCATTCGACTTCCAGCGGCCGGCGAGCTCGCGCACCCGCCCGGCACATCCGGGAGGCCGTGCGCACGAGCCAAGTGGCCGAAAATAGCCCCCGCCGAGCGGATCGGTTGTTTATAAGCACCGCGGAGGTGGTCGCGGCGCCTCATTCGACTTCCAGCGGCCGGCGAGCTCGCGCACCCGCCCGGCACATCCGAGAGGCCGTGCGCACGAGCCAAGTGGCCGAAAATAGCCCCCGCCGAGCGGATCGGCTGTTTGTAAGCACCGCGGAGGTGGTCGCGGCGCCTCATTCGACTTCCAGCGGCCGGCGAGCTCGCGCACCCGCCCGGCACATCCGGGAGGCCGTGCGCACGAGCCAAGTGGCCGAAAATAGCCCCCGCCGAGCGGATCGGCTGTTTATAAGCACCGCGGAGGTGGTCGCGGCGCCTCATTCGACTTCAAGCGGCCGGCGAGCTCGCGCACCCGCCCGGCACATCCGGGAGGCCGTGCGCACGAGCCAAGTGGCCGAAAATACCCCCCGCCGAGCGGATCGGCAGTTTATAAGCACCGCGGAGGTGGTCGCGGCGCCTCATTCGACTTCCAGCGGCCGGCGAGCTCGCGCACCCGCCCGGCACATCCGGGAGGCCGTGCGCACGAGCCAAGTGGCCGAAAATAGCCCCCGCCGAGCGGA
>NC_090865.1:12233011-12283011 GCF_024217435.2 Syngnathus scovelli
CTAGCGAGCAAGCCAATGAAGCCTTCAAAACTGCTTCGGCACATGGAGACCAAGCATCCTGCATTAAAAGACAAACCTTAACCACTTTGGGTTTCATTGTCTCCGATTACGCCTGGATGGGACCGGCTCGTTTCTGAGAAACAAGCTCGGTGCTCCCAATATTTCAACGTAATGGTGACTTTTATTTTTATGTGGTTTATATTTGTTTTTATGCCAGTCGTATCATTTTATTTAATCCTATTTATATATATTTATTATAAATGTAGTATTTATTTATATAGATTTATTGTTTATTTATATATATAAAGGCAGGTGTCACACCCGTGCCACAGCACGCTCGGCCTGCACTTTGCTCGGCCACACCCCTTTCGTTACCATAATGTCTGTCACCTGCTTCCTATTGTTACCCTGTGTATTTAAGCCCTGCCCGTGTGTTTCTCCCTGTCGGTGTCTACTGTTGTGTCCATTCCTGTTCGTGCCCAGTGTTCCTGTTCGTGTCATCTGGTTTTCCCTCGGTCTGTCTGAAGGCTCACGGTCAGAATTTTAATCTTGTCCAAGGGGACTTCATGTCGGTCAGTCTGTCTGTTTTGCTGGCCGTGAGTCTTCCTCCCGTCTGTGTCGTTCGTTCCCCACCTGCCTCCCTTCCAACTCCTTTTCCCTGCAATAAATCCTGGTTCAAGCTGCATTTGGTCGCCCTGGCTCAACTCATTCCTGACAGAAGACACCGACCATCACAGCGACCAGCGCTTGGACCAACCCTTTGCCGGCTCCCGCAACTGTTCCATGGTCGCCAAGGAGATGAGTTCAAGCGACGCAAGATGCACGGTTGCCCCCCCCCAAAACAGACCCGACGGCGCGGATGCTGCGGCCGCCACCAGTTCCGGCGGCGCGGATCCAGCGGCCGTCATCCCGTCGGCTTCAACGGCGCATGACGCACGGCCGCCCCCCGATCCAATCCCGACGGCGCGGATGCTGCGGCCGCCACCAGTTCCGGCGGCGTGGATCCAGCGGCCGTCACCCAGTCGGCCTTCGGCGGTGTGTGACATGCGGCCACCTCCCCATTTCCTCCCGGCTCTTGTTGGACAGTCTTGGACTTTTTCTTTTTTGGGACGTCGGGAGCCGTCCCTTGTGGGAGGGGTACTGTCACACCCGTGCCACAGCACGCTCGGCCTGCACTTTGCTCGGCCACACCCCTTTCGTTACCATAATGTCTGTCACCTGCTTCCTATTGTTACCCTGTGTATTTAAGCCCTGCCCGTGTGTTTCTCCCTGTCGGTGTCTACTGTTGTGTCCATTCCTGTTCGTGCCCAGTGTTCCTGTTCGTGTCATCTGGTTTTCCCTCGGTCTGTCTGAAGGCTCACGGTCAGAATTTTAATCTTGTCCAAGGGGACTTCATGTCGGTCAGTCTGTCTGTTTTGCTGGCCGTGAGTCTTCCTCCCGTCTGTGTCGTTCGTTCCCCACCTGCCTCCCTTCCAACTCCTTTTCCCTGCAATAAATCCTGGTTCAAGCTGCATTTGGTCGCCCTGGCTCAACTCATTCCTGACAGCAGGTCCGCAAAAATATTTCTGACGCGTAGCCGGTCCGTGGCGCAAGAAAGTTTGGGGACCACTAGTCTAAAAGAATCTGGCCGTAACTGGAATAGGGTTCTACGCGAATGCCCAACGGAAAAGTGAAGTGCACAAAACCTGCATTTGGCTGTATCAAAATAAATGTCATGAAAAAGGTAAAAACACTACATGGAAGCACAATGTGTTGTGCTGGGATCTTTTACAAGTAAAGACTGCTGCTTTGAGTTCACAGGGAGCCATGCTCTTTATTCACTGTACATAGTCTGTCCTCTAGCGGTAAAAACGTGAACTGCAATGCTATGGCTGTCGCCACACAATGTAGGTTTTAAACTCGTGTTGTAGTTTCAGTGTCGGAGTTCAAACTAGGCTTGCAGTTTCCGAATGCCATTCTTGATGGGTGCTGTAAAAAGTTCTTGGCTTAAACGATTGAAGTGCACATAAGAAAAAAAAAAAAAAAAAAAAAAGCTTACGGTAACTGGTATTCCCAGGCGGTCTCCCATCCAAGTACTAACCAGGCCCGACCCTGCTTAGCATCCGAGATCGGACGAGATCGGGCGCTCTCAGGGTAGTAGGGCCGTAAGCCGTGAGACCGCTCAGAATTTTTCATTTTATAGACACAATCGCCCCTGAAACCATGCCAAGCAGCGGCGGGACTTGATGGCTGTGGTAAAAGTTTCCTTTCACAATTGACGTGGGAAAAAAAAAAAAAAAAAAGGCTTTCAGCACCTGGTATTCCCGGACGGTCACCCTTCACTTTTGTTTTGTTTTTGTTTTTTTTACAACCAGGGCCGAAACAGTCTTTCTTCCAAGGCTTTTGGTGTTTTCTGGAAACATGGCTATCATGAAAAGTTATTGACAGCTTTTTATGCGGTAGCACGAATTTGCCGTTGCGACCTGCATTTTGCTGAATCAAAATAAATGCCTTGAAAAGTTTAAAAACACTTCATGGAAGTGTTGTGTTGGGTTCTTTTACAAGTCAAGCCTGCTGCTTTGAGTTCACAGGGAGCCATGCTCACTGTACATAGTCTGCTCTCTAGCGGTAAAAAATTTAACTACAATGCTGTGGATGTCACCACATAATATAGCTTTCAAACTCGTGTTATAGTTTCAATGTCGGAGTTTAAATTAGGCTTGCTGTTTCCGGATGCCATTCGTGATGGGTTTTGTAAAAAATAGCTTCTTAAACGATTGAAGTGCACATAAGAAAAAGAAAAAGCTTACAGCACCTGGCATTCCCAGGCGGTCTCCCATCCAAGTACTAACCAGGCCCGACCCTGCTTAGCTTCCGAGATCGGACGAGATCAGGCGTTCTCAGGGTAGTATGGCCGTAAGCCGTGAGGTGACCCAACATTTTGCATTTTATAGACACAATCGCCCCTGAAACTAGCGAGCGAGCCAATGAAGCCTTCAAAACTGCTTCGGCACATGGAGACCAAGCATCCTGCATTAAAAAACAAACCTTAACCACTTCGGGTTTCATTGTCTCCGATTACGCCTGGATGGGACCTGCTCGTTTCTGAGAAACAAGCTCGGTGCTCCCAATAATTCAACGTAATGGTGACTTTTATTTTTATGTGGTTTATATTTGTTTTTATGCCAGTCGTATCATTTTATTTAATCGTATTTACCGTATTTGCCGGTGTACAGGTCGACTCGGTGTATAAGTCGACCCCCTAAAATTCGACGGAAATTTACGATTTTATGATATATCCTTTGTATAAGTCGAGCTCAATTGTTGCATTATATTAAACTTCAAAATTCAATATGCGAAATTTATTGACGAAATGTGTTCAAATTCTGGGAGGCCGTGCGCATGCTGCTGTTTATAAGCACCGCGGAGGAGATCGCGGCCGGCGAGCTCGCGCACGCCGCCCGGCACCAACGGGAGGCCGGAAATAGCTCCAAGCCGAGCGGATCGGCACTTTAAAAGCACCGCGGAGGAGATCGCGGCGCCTCATTGGACTTCCAGCGGCCGGCGAGCTCGCGCACCCGCCCGGCACATCCGGGAGGTCGTGCGCACGAGCCAAGTGGCCGAAAATAGCCCCCGCCGAGCGGATCGGCTGTTTATAAGCACCGCGGAGGTGGTCGCGGCGCCTCATTCGACTTCCAGCGGCCGGCGAGCTCGCGCACCCGCCCGGCACATCCGGGAGGCCGTGCGCACGAGCCAAGTGGCCGAAAATAGCCCCCGCCGAGCGGATCGGCTGTTTATAAGCACCGCGGAGGTGGTCGCGGCGCCTCATTCGACTTCCAGCGGCCGGCGAGATCGCGCACCCGCCCGGCACATCCGGGAGGCCGTGCGCACGAGCCAAGTGGCCGAAAATAGCCCCCGCCGAGCGGATCGGCTGTTTATAAGCACCGCGGAGGTGGTCGCGGCGCCTCATTCGACTTCCAGCGGCCGGCGAGCTCGCGCACCCGCCCGGCACATCCGGGAGGCCGTGCGCACGAGCCAAGTGGCCGAAAATAGCCCCCGCCGAGCGGATCGGCTGTTTATAAGCACCGCGGAGGTGGGCGCGGCGCCTCATTCGACTTCCAGCGGCCGGCGAGCTCGCGCACCCGCTCGGCACATCCGGGAGGCCGTGCGCACGAGCCAAGTGGACGAAAATAGCCCCCGCCGAGCGGATCGGCTGTTTGTAAGCACCGCGGAGGTGGTCGCGGCGCCTCATTCGACTTCCAGCGGCCGGCGAGCTCGCGCACCCGCCCGGCAACTCCGGGAGGCCGTGCGCACGAGCCAAGTGGCCGAAAATAGCCCCCGCCGAGCGGATCGGCCGTTTATAAGCACCGCGGAGGTGGTCGCGGCGCCTCATTCGACTTCCAGCGGCCGGCCAGCTCGCGCACCCGCCCGGCACATCCGGGAGGCCGTGCGCACGAGCCAAGTGGCCGAAAATAGCCCCCGCCGAGCGGATCGGCTGTTTATAAGCACCGCGGAGGTGGTCGCGGCGCCTCATTCGACTTCAAGCGGCCGGCGAGCTCGCGCACCCGCCCGGCACATCCGGGAGGCCGTGCGCACGAGCCAAGTGGCCGAAAATAGCCCCCGCCAAACGGATCGGCTGTTTATAAGCACCGCGGAGGTGGTCGCGGCGCCTCATTCGACTTCAAGCGGCCGGCGAGCTCGCGCACCCGCCCGGCACATCCGGGAGGCCGTGCGCACGAGCCAAGTGGCCGAAAATAGCCCCCGCCGAGTGGATCGGCTGTTTATAAGCACCGCGGAGGTGGTCGCGGCGCCTCATTCGACTTCCAGCGGCCGGCGAGCTCGCGCACCCGCCCGGCACATCCGGGAGGCCGTGCGCACGAGCCAAGTGGCCGAAAATAGCCACCGCCGAGCTGATCGGCTGTTTATAAGCACCGCGGAGGTGGTCGCGGCGCCTCATTCGACTTCCGGCGGGCGGCGAGCTCGCGCACCCGCCCGGCACATCCGGGAGGCCGTGCGCACGAGCCAAGTGGCCGAAAATAGCCCCCGCCGAGCGGATCGGCTGTTTATAAGCACCGCGGAGGTGGTCGCGGCGCCTCATTCGACTTCCAGCGGCCGGCGAGCTCGCGCACCCGCCATGCACATCCGGGAGGCCGTGCGCACGAGCCAAGTGGCCGAAAATAGCCCCCGCCGAGCGGATCGGCTGTTTATAAGCACCGCGGAGGTGGTCGCGGCGCCTCATTCGACTTCCAGCGGGCCGCGCACTCGCGCACGCCGCCCGGTTCAAATTTTCTAAGTGCAACGCACAATGAGATGCATGAGAAACGGCCTTGGTTACCATCACATTTGAAGCGATGAATACGAAGTTAAATTTTATGACTCGGTGTATAAGTCGAGGTCGATTTTTTTCGGTCGATTTTGGATCGAAAAAGGTCGACCAATACACCGGCAAATACGGTATATATACTTATTATAAATGTAGTATTTATTTATATAGATTTATTGTTTATTTATATATATAAAGGCAGGTCCGCAAAAATATTTCTGACGCGTAGCCGGTCCGTGGCGCAAGAAAGGTTGGGGACCACTAGTCTAAAAGAATCTGGCCGTAACTGGAATAGGGTTCTACGCGAATGCCCAACGGAAAAGTGAAGTGCAAAAAACCTGCATTTGGCTGTATCAAAATAAATGTCATGAAAAAGGTAAAAACACTACATGGAAGCGCAATGTGTTGTGCTGGGTTCTTTTACAAGTAAAGACTGCTGCTTTGAGTTCACAGGGAGCCATGCTCTTTATTCACTGTACATAGAGGTTTTTAACTCGTGTTGTAGTTTCAGTGTCGGAGTTCAAACTAGGCTTGCAGTTTCCGAATGCCATTCGTGATGGGTGCTGTAAAAAGTTCTTGGCTTAAACGATTGAAGTGCACATAAGAAAAAAAAAAAAAAAGAGCTTGAAGTGCACATAAGAAAAAGAAAAAGCTTACAGCACCTGGTATTCCCAGGCGGTCTCCCATCCAAGTACTAACCAGGCCCGACCCTGCTTAGCTTCCGAGATCGGACGAGATCGGGCGTTCTCAGGGTAGTATGGCCGTAAGCCGTGAGGTGACCCAACATTTTGCATTTTATAGACACAATCGCCCCTGAAACTAGCGAGCGAGCCAATGAAGCCTTCAAAACTGCTTCGGCACATGGAGACCAAGCATCCTGCATTAAAAGACAAACCTTAACCACTTTGGGTTTCATTGTCTCCGATTACGCCTGGATGGGACCGGCTCGTTTCTGAGAAACAAGCTCGGTGCTCCCAATAATTCAACGTAATGGTGACTTTTATTTTTATGTGGTTTATATTTGTTTTTATGCCAGTCGTATCATTTTATTTAATCCTATTTATATATATTTATTATAAATGTAGTATTTATTTATATAGATTTATTGTTTATTTATATATATAAAGGCAGGTCCGCAAAAATATTTCTGACGCGTAGCCGGTCCGTGGCGCAAGAAAGTTTGGGTACCACTAGTCTAAAAGAATCTGGCCGTAACTGGAATAGGGTTCTACGCGAATGCCCAACGGAAAAGTGAAGTGCACAAAACCTGCATTTGGCTGTATCAAAATAAATGTCATGAAAAAGGTAAAAACACTACATGGAAGCACAATGTGTTGTGCTGGGATCTTTTACAAGTAAAGACTGCTGCTTTGAGTTCACAGGGAGCCATGCTCTTTATTCACTGTACATAGTCTGTCCTCTAGCGGTAAAAACGTGAACTGCAATGCTATGGCTGTCGCCACACAATGTAGGTTTTAAACTCGTGTTGTAGTTTCAGTGTCGGAGTTCAAACTAGGCTTGCAGTTTCCGAATGCCATTCTTGATGGGTGCTGTAAAAAGTTCTTGGCTTAAACGATTGAAGTGCACATAAGAAAAAAAAAAAAAAAAAAAAGCTTACGGTAACTGGTATTCCCAGGCGGTCTCCCATCCAAGTACTAACCAGGCCCGACCTTGCTTAGCCTCCGAGATCGGGCGCTCTCAGGGCAGTATGGCCGTAAGCCGTGGGACCGCTCAGAATTTTTCATTTTATAGACACAATCGCCCCTGAAACCATGCCAAGCAGCGGCGGGACTTGATGGCTGTGGTAAAAGTTTCCTTTCACAATTGACGTGGGAAAAAAAAAAAAAAAAAAAAAGGCTTTCAGCACCTGGTATTCCCGGACGGTCACCCTTCCCTTTTGTTTTTTTTTTTTTTTTTTACAACCAGGGCCGAAACAGTCTTTCTTCCAAGGCTTTTGGTGTTTTCTGGAAACATGGCTATCATGAAAAGTTATTGACAGCTTTTTATGCGGTAGCACGAATTTGCCGTTGCGACCTGCATTTTGCTGAATCAAAATAAATGCCTTGAAAAGTTTAAAAACACTTCATGGAAGTGTTGTGTTGGGTTCTTTTACAAGTCAAGCCTGCTGCTTTGAGTTCACAGGGAGCCATGCTCACTGTACATAGTCTGCTCTCTAGCGGTAAAAAATTTAACTACAATGCTGTGGATGTCACCACATAATATAGCTTTCAAACTCGTGTTATAGTTTCAATGTCGGAGTTTAAATTAGGCTTGCTGTTTCCGGATGCCATTCGTGATGGGTGTTGTAAAAAATAGCTTCTTAAACGATTGAAGTGCACATAAGAAAAAGAAAAAGCTTACAGCACCTGGTATTCCCAGGCGGTCTCCCATCCAAGTACTAACCAGGCCCGACCCTGCTTAGCTTCCGAGATCGGACGAGATCGGGCGTTCTCAGGGTAGTATGGCCGTAAGCCGTGAGGTGACCCAACATTTTGCATTTTATAGACACAATCGCCCCTGAAACTAGCGAGCGAGCCAATGAAGCCTTCAAAACTGCTTCGGCACATGGAGACCAAGCATCCTGCATTAAAAGACAAACTTTAACCACTTCGGGTTTCATTGTCTCCGATTACGCCTGGATGGGACCGGCTCGTTTCTGAGAAACAAGCTCGGTGCTCCCAATAATTCAACGTAATGGTGACTTTTATTTTTATGTGGTTTATATTTGTTTTTATGCCAGTCGTATCATTTTATTTAATCGTATTTACCGTATTTGCCGGTGTACAGGTCGACTCGGTGTATAAGTCGACCCCCTAAAATTCGACGGAAATTTACGATTTTATGATATATCCTTTGTATAAGTCGAGCTCAATTGTTGCATTATATTAAACTTCAAAATTCAATATGCGAAATTTATTGACGAAATGTGTTCAAATTCTGGGAGGCCGTGCGCATGCTGCTGTTTATAAGCACCGCGGAGGAGATCGCGGCCGGCGAGCTCGCGCACGCCGCCCGGCACCAACGGGAGGCCGGAAATAGCTCCAAGCCGAGCGGATCGGCACTTTATAAGCACCGCGGAGGAGATCGCGGCGCCTCATTGGACTTCCAGCGGCCGGCGAGCTCGCGCACCCGCCCGGCACATCCGGGAGGCCGTGCGCACGAGCCAAGTGGCCGAAAATAGCCCCCGCCGAGCGGATCGGCTGTTTATAAGCACCGCGGAGGTGGTCGCGGCGCCTCATTCGACTTCCAGCGGCCGGCGAGCTCTCGCACCCGCCCGGCACATCCGGGAGGCCGTGCGCACGAGCCAAGTGGCCGAAAATAGCCCCGCCGAGCGGATCGGCTGTTTATAAGCACCGCGGAGGTGGTCGGGCGCCTCATTCGACTTCCAGCGGCCGGCGAGCTCGCGCACCCGCCCGGCACATCCGGGAGGCCGTGCGCACAAGCCAAGTGGCCGAAAATAGCCCCCGCCGAGCGGATTGGCTGTTTATAAGCACCGCGGAGGTGGTCGCGGCGCCTCATTCGACTTCCAGCGGCCGGCGAGCTCGCGCACCCGCCCGGCACATCCGGGAGGCCGTGCGCACGAGCCAAGTGGCCGAAAATAGCCCCCGCCGAGCGGATCGGTTGTTTATAAGCACCGCGGAGGTGGTCGCGGCGCCTCATTCGACTTCCAGCGGCCGGCGAGCTCGCGCACCCGCCCGGCACATCCGAGAGGCCGTGCGCACGAGCCAAGTGGCCGAAAATAGCCCCCGCCGAGCGGATCGGCTGTTTGTAAGCACCGCGGAGGTGGTCGCGGCGCCTCATTCGACTTCCAGCGGCCGGCGAGCTCGCGCACCCGCCCGGCACATCCGGGAGGCCGTGCGCACGAGCCAAGTGGCCGAAAATAGCCCCCGCCGAGCGGATCGGCTGTTTATAAGCACCGCGGAGGTGGTCGCGGCGCCTCATTCGACTTCCAGCGGCCGGCGAGCTCGCGCACCCGCCCGGCACATCCGGGAGGCCGTGCGCACGAGCCAAGTGGCCGAAAATAGCCCCCGCCGAGCGGATCGGCTGTTTATAAGCACCGCGGAGGTGGTCGCGGCGGCTCATTCGACTTCCAGCGGCCAGCGAGCTCGCGCACCCGCCCGGCACATCCGGGAGGCCGTGCGCACGAGCCAAGTGGCCGAAAATAGCCCCCGCCGAGCGGATCGGCTGTTTATAAGCACCGCGGAGGTGGTCGCGGCGCCTCATTCGACTTCCAGCGGCCGGCGAGCTCGCGCACCCGCCCGGCACATCCGGGAGGCCGTGCGCACGAGCCAAGTGGCCGAAAATAGCCGCCGCCGAGCGGATCGGCTGTTTATAAGCACCGCGGAGGTGGTCGCGGCGCCTCATTCGACTTCCAGCGGCCGGCGAGCTCGCGCACCCGCCCGGCACATCCGGGAGGCCGTGCGCACGAGCCAAGTGGCCGAAAATAGCCCCCGCCGAGCGGATCGGCTGTTTATAAGCACCGCGGAGGTGGTCGCGGCGCCTCATTCGACTTCCAGCGGCCGGCGAGATCGCGCACCCGCCCGGCACATCCGGGAGGCCGTGCGCACGAGCCAAGTGGCCGAAAATAGCCCCCGCCGAGCGGATCGGCTGTTTATAAGCACCGCGGAGGTGGTCGCGGCGCCTCATTCGACTTCAAGCGGCCGGCGAGCTCGCGCACCCGCCCGGCACATCCGGGAGGCCGTGCGCACGAGCCAAGTGGCCGAAAATAGCCACCGCCGAGCGGATCGGCTGTTAATAAGCACCGCGGAGGTGGTCGCGGCGCCTCATTCGACTTCAAGCGGCCGGCGAGCTCGCGCACCCGCCCGGCACATCCGGGAGGCCGTGCGCACGAGCCAAGTGGCCGAAAATAGTCCCCGCCGAGCGGATCGGCTGTTTATAAGCACCGCGGAGGTGGTCGCGGCGCCTCATTCGACTTCCAGCGGCCGGCGAGCTCGCGCACCCGCCCGGCACATCCGGGAGGCCGTGCGCACGAGCCAAGTGGCCGAAAATAGCCCCCGCCGAGCGGATCGGCTGTTTATAAGCACCGCGGAGGTGGTCGCGGCGCCTCATTCGACTTCCAGCGGGCCGCGCACTCGCGCACGCCGCCCGGTTCAAATTTTCTAAGTGCAACGCACAATGAGATGCATGAGAAACGGCCTTGGTTACCATCACATTTGAAGCGATGAGTACGAAGTTAAATTTTATGACTCGGTGTATAAGTCGAGGTCGATTTTTTTCGGTCGATTTTGGATCGAAAAAGGTCGACCAATACACCGGCAAATACGGTACATATACTTATTATAAATGTAGTATTTATTTATATAGATTTATTGTTTATTTATATATATAAAGGCAGGTCCGCAAAAATATTTCTGACGCGTAGCCGGTCCGTGGCGCAAGAAAGGTTGGGGACCACTAGTCTAAAAGAATCTGGCCGTAACTGGAATAGGGTTCTACGCGAATGCCCAACGGAAAAGTGAAGTGCACAAAACCTGCATTTGGCTGTATCAAAATAAATGTCATGAAAAAGGTAAAAACACTACATGGAAGCGCAATGTGTTGTGCTGGTTTCTTTTACAAGTAAAGACTGCTGCTTTGAGTTCACAGGGAGCCATGCTCTTTATTCACTGTACATAGAGGTTTTTAACTCGTGTTGTAGTTTCAGTGTCGGAGTTCAAACTAGGCTTGCAGTTTCCGAATGCCATTCGTGATGGGTGCTGTAAAAAGTTCTTGGCTTAAACGATTGAAGTGCACATAAGAAAAAAAAAAAAGAGCTTGAAGTGCACATAAGAAAAAGAAAAAGCTTACAGCACCTGGTATTCCCAGGCAGTCTCCCATCCAAGTACTAACCAGGCCCGACCCTGCTTAGCTTCGGAGATCAGACGAGATCAGGCGTTCTCAGGGTAGTATGGCCGTAAGCCGTGAGGTGACCCAACATTTTGCATTTTATAGACACAATCGCCCCTGAAACTAGCGAGCGAGCCAATGAAGCCTTCAAAACTGCTTCGGCACATGGAGACCAAGCATCCTGCATTAAAAGACAAACCTTAACCACTTTGGGTTTCATTGTCTCCGATTACGCCTGGATGGGACCGGCTCGTTTCTGAGAAACAAGCTCGGTGCTCCCAATAATTCAACGTAATGGTGACTTTTATTTTTATGTGGTTTATATTTGTTTTTATGCCAGTCGTATCATTTTATTTAATCCTATTTATATATATTTATTATAAATGTAGTATTTATTTATATAGATTTATTGTTTATTTATATATATAAAGGCAGGTCCGCAAAAATATTTCTGACGCGTAGCCGGTCCGTGGCGCAAGAAAGTTTGGGGACCACTAGTCTAAAAGAATCTGGCCGTAACTGGAATAGGGTTCTACGCGAATGCCCAACGGAAAAGTGAAGTGCACAAAACCTGCATTTGGCTGTATCAAAATAAATGTCATGAAAAAGGTAAAAACACTACATGGAAGCACAATGTGTTGTGCTGGGATCTTTTACAAGTAAAGACTGCTGCTTTGAGTTCACAGGGAGCCATGCTCTTTATTCACTGTACATAGTCTGTCCTCTAGCGGTAAAAACGTGAACTGCAATGCTATGGCTGTCGCCACACAATGTAGGTTTTAAACTCGTGTTGTAGTTTCAGTGTCGGAGTTCAAACTAGGCTTGCAGTTTCCGAATGCCATTCTTGATGGGTGCTGTAAAAAGTTCTTGGCTTAAACGATTGAAGTGCACATAAGAAAAAAAAAAAAAAAAAAAAAAGCTTACGGTAACTGGTATTCCCAGGCGGTCTCCCATCCAAGTACTAACCAGGCCCGACCCTGCTTAGCATCCGAGATCGGACGAGATCGGGCGCTCTCAGGGTAGTAGGGCCGTAAGCCGTGAGACCGCTCAGAATTTTTCATTTTATAGACACAATCGCCCCTGAAACCATGCCAAGCAGCGGCGGGACTTGATGGCTGTGGTAAAAGTTTCCTTTCACAATTGACGTGGGAAAAAAAAAAAAAAAAAAGGCTTTCAGCACCTGGTATTCCCGGACGGTCACCCTTCACTTTTGTTTTGTTTTTGTTTTTTTTACAACCAGGGCCGAAACAGTCTTTCTTCCAAGGCTTTTGGTGTTTTCTGGAAACATGGCTATCATGAAAAGTTATTGACAGCTTTTTATGCGGTAGCACGAATTTGCCGTTGCGACCTGCATTTTGCTGAATCAAAATAAATGCCTTGAAAAGTTTAAAAACACTTCATGGAAGTGTTGTGTTGGGTTCTTTTACAAGTCAAGCCTGCTGCTTTGAGTTCACAGGGAGCCATGCTCACTGTACATAGTCTGCTCTCTAGCGGTAAAAAATTTAACTACAATGCTGTGGATGTCACCACATAATATAGCTTTCAAACTCGTGTTATAGTTTCAATGTCGGAGTTTAAATTAGGCTTGCTGTTTCCGGATGCCATTCGTGATGGGTGTTGTAAAAAATAGCTTCTTAAACGATTGAAGTGCACATAAGAAAAAGAAAAAGCTTACAGCACCTGGTATTCCCAGGCGGTCTCCCATCCAAGTACTAACCAGGCCCGACCCTGCTTAGCTTCCGAGATCGGACGAGATCAGGCGTTCTCAGGGTAGTATGGCCGTAAGCCGTGAGGTGACCCAACATTTTGCATTTTATAGACACAATCGCCCCTGAAACTAGCGAGCGAGCCAATGAAGCCTTCAAAACTGCTTCGGCACATGGAGACCAAGCATCCTGCATTAAAAAACAAACCTTAACCACTTCGGGTTTCATTGTCTCCGATTACGCCTGGATGGGACCTGCTCGTTTCTGAGAAACAAGCTCGGTGCTCCCAATAATTCAACGTAATGGTGACTTTTATTTTTATGTGGTTTATATTTGTTTTTATGCCAGTCGTATCATTTTATTTAATCGTATTTACCGTATTTGCCGGTGTACAGGTCGACTCGGTGTATAAGTCGACCCCCTAAAATTCGACGGAAATTTACGATTTTATGATATATCCTTTGTATAAGTCGAGCTCAATTGTTGCATTATATTAAACTTCAAAATTCAATATGCGAAATTTATTGACGAAATGTGTTCAAATTCTGGGAGGCCGTGCGCATGCTGCTGTTTATAAGCACCGCGGAGGAGATCGCGGCCGGCGAGCTCGCGCACGCCGCCCGGCACCAACGGGAGGCCGGAAATAGCTCCAAGCCGAGCGGATCGGCACTTTAAAAGCACCGCGGAGGAGATCGCGGCGCCTCATTGGACTTCCAGCGGCCGGCGAGCTCGCGCACCCGCCCGGCACATCCGGGAGGTCGTGCGCACGAGCCAAGTGGCCGAAAATAGCCCCCGCCGAGCGGATCGGCTGTTTATAAGCACCGCGGAGGTGGTCGCGGCGCCTCATTCGACTTCCAGCGGCCGGCGAGCTCGCGCACCCGCCCGGCACATCCGGGAGGCCGTGCGCACGAGCCAAGTGGCCGAAAATAGCCCCCGCCGAGCGGATCGGCTGTTTATAAGCACCGCGGAGGTGGTCGCGGCGCCTCATTCGACTTCCAGCGGCCGGCGAGATCGCGCACCCGCCCGGCACATCCGGGAGGCCGTGCGCACGAGCCAAGTGGCCGAAAATAGCCCCCGCCGAGCGGATCGGCTGTTTATAAGCACCGCGGAGGTGGTCGCGGCGCCTCATTCGACTTCCAGCGGCCGGCGAGCTCGCGCACCCGCCCGGCACATCCGGGAGGCCGTGCGCACGAGCCAAGTGGCCGAAAATAGCCCCCGCCGAGCGGATCGGCTGTTTATAAGCACCGCGGAGGTGGGCGCGGCGCCTCATTCGACTTCCAGCGGCCGGCGAGCTCGCGCACCCGCTCGGCACATCCGGGAGGCCGTGCGCACGAGCCAAGTGGACGAAAATAGCCCCCGCCGAGCGGATCGGCTGTTTGTAAGCACCGCGGAGGTGGTCGCGGCGCCTCATTCGACTTCCAGCGGCCGGCGAGCTCGCGCACCCGCCCGGCAACTCCGGGAGGCCGTGCGCACGAGCCAAGTGGCCGAAAATAGCCCCCGCCGAGCGGATCGGCCGTTTATAAGCACCGCGGAGGTGGTCGCGGCGCCTCATTCGACTTCCAGCGGCCGGCCAGCTCGCGCACCCGCCCGGCACATCCGGGAGGCCGTGCGCACGAGCCAAGTGGCCGAAAATAGCCCCCGCCGAGCGGATCGGCTGTTTATAAGCACCGCGGAGGTGGTCGCGGCGCCTCATTCGACTTCAAGCGGCCGGCGAGCTCGCGCACCCGCCCGGCACATCCGGGAGGCCGTGCGCACGAGCCAAGTGGCCGAAAATAGCCCCCGCCAAACGGATCGGCTGTTTATAAGCACCGCGGAGGTGGTCGCGGCGCCTCATTCGACTTCAAGCGGCCGGCGAGCTCGCGCACCCGCCCGGCACATCCGGGAGGCCGTGCGCACGAGCCAAGTGGCCGAAAATAGCCCCCGCCGAGCGGATCGGCTGTTTATAAGCACCGCGGAGGTGGTCGCGGCGCCTCATTCGACTTCCAGCGGCCGGCGAGCTCGCGCACCCGCCCGGCACATCCGGGAGGCCGTGCGCACGAGCCAAGTGGCCGAAAATAGCCACCGCCGAGCTGATCGGCTGTTTATAAGCACCGCGGAGGTGGTCGCGGCGCCTCATTCGACTTCCGGCGGGCGGCGAGCTCGCGCACCCGCCCGGCACATCCGGGAGGCCGTGCGCACGAGCCAAGTGGCCGAAAATAGCCCCCGCCGAGCGGATCGGCTGTTTATAAGCACCGCGGAGGTGGTCGCGGCGCCTCATTCGACTTCCAGCGGCCGGCGAGCTCGCGCACCCGCCATGCACATCCGGGAGGCCGTGCGCACGAGCCAAGTGGCCGAAAATAGCCCCCGCCGAGCGGATCGGCTGTTTATAAGCACCGCGGAGGTGGTCGCGGCGCCTCATTCGACTTCCAGCGGGCCGCGCACTCGCGCACGCCGCCCGGTTCAAATTTTCTAAGTGCAACGCACAATGAGATGCATGAGAAACGGCCTTGGTTACCATCACATTTGAAGCGATGAATACGAAGTTAAATTTTATGACTCGGTGTATAAGTCGAGGTCGATTTTTTTCGGTCGATTTTGGATCGAAAAAGGTCGACCAATACACCGGCAAATACGGTATATATACTTATTATAAATGTAGTATTTATTTATATAGATTTATTGTTTATTTATATATATAAAGGCAGGTCCGCAAAAATATTTCTGACGCGTAGCCGGTCCGTGGCGCAAGAAAGGTTGGGGACCACTAGTCTAAAAGAATCTGGCCGTAACTGGAATAGGGTTCTACGCGAATGCCCAACGGAAAAGTGAAGTGCAAAAAACCTGCATTTGGCTGTATCAAAATAAATGTCATGAAAAAGGTAAAAACACTACATGGAAGCGCAATGTGTTGTGCTGGGTTCTTTTACAAGTAAAGACTGCTGCTTTGAGTTCACAGGGAGCCATGCTCTTTATTCACTGTACATAGAGGTTTTTAACTCGTGTTGTAGTTTCAGTGTCGGAGTTCAAACTAGGCTTGCAGTTTCCGAATGCCATTCGTGATGGGTACTGTAAAAAGTTCTTGGCTTAAACGATTGAAGTGCACATAAGAAAAAAAAAAAAAAGAGCTTGAAGTGCACATAAGAAAAAGAAAAAGCTTACAGCACCTGGTATTCCCAGGCGGTCTCCCATCCAAGTACTAACCAGGCCCGACCCTGCTTAGCTTCCGAGATCGGACGAGATCGGGCGTTCTCAGGGTAGTATGGCCGTAAGCCGTGAGGTGACCCAACATTTTGCATTTTATAGACACAATCGCCCCTGAAACTAGCGAGCGAGCCAATGAAGCCTTCAAAACTGCTTCGGCACATGGAGACCAAGCATCCTGCATTAAAAGACAAACCTTAACCACTTTGGGTTTCATTGTCTCCGATTACGCCTGGATGGGACCGGCTCGTTTCTGAGAAACAAGCTCGGTGCTCCCAATAATTCAACGTAATGGTGACTTTTATTTTTATGTGGTTTATATTTGTTTTTATGCCAGTCGTATCATTTTATTTAATCCTATTTATATATATTTATTATAAATGTAGTATTTATTTATATAGATTTATTGTTTATTTATATATATAAAGGCAGGTCCGCAAAAATATTTCTGACGCGTAGCCGGTCCGTGGCGCAAGAAAGTTTGGGTACCACTAGTCTAAAAGAATCTGGCCGTAACTGGAATAGGGTTCTACGCGAATGCCCAACGGAAAAGTGAAGTGCACAAAACCTGCATTTGGCTGTATCAAAATAAATGTCATGAAAAAGGTAAAAACACTACATGGAAGCACAATGTGTTGTGCTGGGATCTTTTACAAGTAAAGACTGCTGCTTTGAGTTCACAGGGAGCCATGCTCTTTATTCACTGTACATAGTCTGTCCTCTAGCGGTAAAAACGTGAACTGCAATGCTATGGCTGTCGCCACACAATGTAGGTTTTAAACTCGTGTTGTAGTTTCAGTGTCGGAGTTCAAACTAGGCTTGCAGTTTGCGAATGCCATTCTTGATGGGTGCTGTAAAAAGTTCTTGGCTTAAACGATTGAAGTGCACATAAGAAAAAAAAAAAAAAAAAAAAAAGCTTACGGTAACTGGTATTCCCAGGCGGTCTCCCATCCAAGTACTAACCAGGCCCGACCCTGCTTAGCATCCGAGATCGGACGAGATCGGGCGCTCTCAGGGTAGTAGGGCCGTAAGCCGTGAGACCGCTCAGAATTTTTCATTTTATAGACACAATCGCCCCTGAAACCATGCCAAGCAGCGGCGGGACTTGATGGCTGTGGTAAAAGTTTCCTTTCACAATTGACGTGGGAAAAAAAAAAAAAAAAAAGGCTTTCAGCACCTGGTATTCCCGGACGGTCACCCTTCACTTTTGTTTTGTTTTTGTTTTTTTTACAACCAGGGCCGAAACAGTCTTTCTTCCAAGGCTTTTGGTGTTTTCTGGAAACATGGCTATCATGAAAAGTTATTGACAGCTTTTTATGCGGTAGCACGAATTTGCCGTTGCGACCTGCATTTTGCTGAATCAAAATAAATGCCTTGAAAAGTTTAAAAACACTTCATGGAAGTGTTGTGTTGGGTTCTTTTACAAGTCAAGCCTGCTGCTTTGAGTTCACAGGGAGCCATGCTCACTGTACATAGTCTGCTCTCTAGCGGTAAAAAATTTAACTACAATGCTGTGGATGTCACCACATAATATAGCTTTCAAACTCGTGTTATAGTTTCAATGTCGGAGTTTAAATTAGGCTTGCTGTTTCCGGATGCCATTCGTGATGGGTGTTGTAAAAAATAGCTTCTTAAACGATTGAAGTGCACATAAGAAAAAGAAAAAGCTTACAGCACCTGGTATTCCCAGGCGGTCTCCCATCCAAGTACTAACCAGGCCCGACCCTGCTTAGCTTCCGAGATCGGACGAGATCAGGCGTTCTCAGGGTAGTATGGCCGTAAGCCGTGAGGTGACCCAACATTTTGCATTTTATAGACACAATCGCCCCTGAAACTAGCGAGCGAGCCAATGAAGCCTTCAAAACTGCTTCGGCACATGGAGACCAAGCATCCTGCATTAAAAAACAAACCTTAACCACTTCGGGTTTCATTGTCTCCGATTACGCCTGGATGGGACCTGCTCGTTTCTGAGAAACAAGCTCGGTGCTCCCAATAATTCAACGTAATGGTGACTTTTATTTTTATGTGGTTTATATTTGTTTTTATGCCAGTCGTATCATTTTATTTAATCGTATTTACCGTATTTGCCGGTGTACAGGTCGACTCGGTGTATAAGTCGACCCCCTAAAATTCGACGGAAATTTACGATTTTATGATATATCCTTTGTATAAGTCGAGCTCAATTGTTGCATTATATTAAACTTCAAAATTCAATATGCGAAATTTATTGACGAAATGTGTTCAAATTCTGGGAGGCCGTGCGCATGCTGCTGTTTATAAGCACCGCGGAGGAGATCGCGGCCGGCGAGCTCGCGCACGCCGCCCGGCACCAACGGGAGGCCGGAAATAGCTCCAAGCCGAGCGGATCGGCACTTTAAAAGCACCGCGGAGGAGATCGCGGCGCCTCATTGGACTTCCAGCGGCCGGCGAGCTCGCGCACCCGCCCGGCACATCCGGGAGGTCGTGCGCACGAGCCAAGTGGCCGAAAATAGCCCCCGCCGAGCGGATCGGCTGTTTATAAGCACCGCGGAGGTGGTCGCGGCGCCTCATTCGACTTCCAGCGGCCGGCGAGCTCGCGCACCCGCCCGGCACATCCGGGAGGCCGTGCGCACGAGCCAAGTGGCCGAAAATAGCCCCCGCCGAGCGGATCGGCTGTTTATAAGCACCGCGGAGGTGGTCGCGGCGCCTCATTCGACTTCCAGCGGCCGGCGAGATCGCGCACCCGCCCGGCACATCCGGGAGGCCGTGCGCACGAGCCAAGTGGCCGAAAATAGCCCCCGCCGAGCGGATCGGCTGTTTATAAGCACCGCGGAGGTGGTCGCGGCGCCTCATTCGACTTCCAGCGGCCGGCGAGCTCGCGCACCCGCCCGGCACATCCGGGAGGCCGTGCGCACGAGCCAAGTGGCCGAAAATAGCCCCCGCCGAGCGGATCGGCTGTTTATAAGCACCGCGGAGGTGGGCGCGGCGCCTCATTCGACTTCCAGCGGCCGGCGAGCTCGCGCACCCGCTCGGCACATCCGGGAGGCCGTGCGCACGAGCCAAGTGGACGAAAATAGCCCCCGCCGAGCGGATCGGCTGTTTGTAAGCACCGCGGAGGTGGTCGCGGCGCCTCATTCGACTTCCAGCGGCCGGCGAGCTCGCGCACCCGCCCGGCAACTCCGGGAGGCCGTGCGCACGAGCCAAGTGGCCGAAAATAGCCCCCGCCGAGCGGATCGGCCGTTTATAAGCACCGCGGAGGTGGTCGCGGCGCCTCATTCGACTTCCAGCGGCCGGCCAGCTCGCGCACCCGCCCGGCACATCCGGGAGGCCGTGCGCACGAGCCAAGTGGCCGAAAATAGCCCCCGCCGAGCGGATCGGCTGTTTATAAGCACCGCGGAGGTGGTCGCGGCGCCTCATTCGACTTCAAGCGGCCGGCGAGCTCGCGCACCCGCCCGGCACATCCGGGAGGCCGTGCGCACGAGCCAAGTGGCCGAAAATAGCCCCCGCCAAACGGATCGGCTGTTTATAAGCACCGCGGAGGTGGTCGCGGCGCCTCATTCGACTTCAAGCGGCCGGCGAGCTCGCGCACCCGCCCGGCACATCCGGGAGGCCGTGCGCACGAGCCAAGTGGCCGAAAATAGCCCCCGCCGAGCGGATCGGCTGTTTATAAGCACCGCGGAGGTGGTCGCGGCGCCTCATTCGACTTCCAGCGGCCGGCGAGCTCGCGCACCCGCCCGGCACATCCGGGAGGCCGTGCGCACGAGCCAAGTGGCCGAAAATAGCCACCGCCGAGCTGATCGGCTGTTTATAAGCACCGCGGAGGTGGTCGCGGCGCCTCATTCGACTTCCGGCGGGCGGCGAGCTCGCGCACCCGCCCGGCACATCCGGGAGGCCGTGCGCACGAGCCAAGTGGCCGAAAATAGCCCCCGCCGAGCGGATCGGCTGTTTATAAGCACCGCGGAGGTGGTCGCGGCGCCTCATTCGACTTCCAGCGGCCGGCGAGCTCGCGCACCCGCCATGCACATCCGGGAGGCCGTGCGCACGAGCCAAGTGGCCGAAAATAGCCCCCGCCGAGCGGATCGGCTGTTTATAAGCACCGCGGAGGTGGTCGCGGCGCCTCATTCGACTTCCAGCGGGCCGCGCACTCGCGCACGCCGCCCGGTTCAAATTTTCTAAGTGCAACGCACAATGAGATGCATGAGAAACGGCCTTGGTTACCATCACATTTGAAGCGATGAATACGAAGTTAAATTTTATGACTCGGTGTATAAGTCGAGGTCGATTTTTTTCGGTCGATTTTGGATCGAAAAAGGTCGACCAATACACCGGCAAATACGGTATATATACTTATTATAAATGTAGTATTTATTTATATAGATTTATTGTTTATTTATATATATAAAGGCAGGTCCGCAAAAATATTTCTGACGCGTAGCCGGTCCGTGGCGCAAGAAAGGTTGGGGACCACTAGTCTAAAAGAATCTGGCCGTAACTGGAATAGGGTTCTACGCGAATGCCCAACGGAAAAGTGAAGTGCAAAAAACCTGCATTTGGCTGTATCAAAATAAATGTCATGAAAAAGGTAAAAACACTACATGGAAGCGCAATGTGTTGTGCTGGGTTCTTTTACAAGTAAAGACTGCTGCTTTGAGTTCACAGGGAGCCATGCTCTTTATTCACTGTACATAGAGGTTTTTAACTCGTGTTGTAGTTTCAGTGTCGGAGTTCAAACTAGGCTTGCAGTTTCCGAATGCCATTCGTGATGGGTACTGTAAAAAGTTCTTGGCTTAAACGATTGAAGTGCACATAAGAAAAAAAAAAAAAAGAGCTTGAAGTGCACATAAGAAAAAGAAAAAGCTTACAGCACCTGGTATTCCCAGGCGGTCTCCCATCCAAGTACTAACCAGGCCCGACCCTGCTTAGCTTCCGAGATCGGACGAGATCGGGCGTTCTCAGGGTAGTATGGCCGTAAGCCGTGAGGTGACCCAACATTTTGCATTTTATAGACACAATCGCCCCTGAAACTAGCGAGCGAGCCAATGAAGCCTTCAAAACTGCTTCGGCACATGGAGACCAAGCATCCTGCATTAAAAGACAAACCTTAACCACTTTGGGTTTCATTGTCTCCGATTACGCCTGGATGGGACCGGCTCGTTTCTGAGAAACAAGCTCGGTGCTCCCAATAATTCAACGTAATGGTGACTTTTATTTTTATGTGGTTTATATTTGTTTTTATGCCAGTCGTATCATTTTATTTAATCCTATTTATATATATTTATTATAAATGTAGTATTTATTTATATAGATTTATTGTTTATTTATATATATAAAGGCAGGTCCGCAAAAATATTTCTGACGCGTAGCCGGTCCGTGGCGCAAGAAAGTTTGGGTACCACTAGTCTAAAAGAATCTGGCCGTAACTGGAATAGGGTTCTACGCGAATGCCCAACGGAAAAGTGAAGTGCACAAAACCTGCATTTGGCTGTATCAAAATAAATGTCATGAAAAAGGTAAAAACACTACATGGAAGCACAATGTGTTGTGCTGGGATCTTTTACAAGTAAAGACTGCTGCTTTGAGTTCACAGGGAGCCATGCTCTTTATTCACTGTACATAGTCTGTCCTCTAGCGGTAAAAACGTGAACTGCAATGCTATGGCTGTCGCCACACAATGTAGGTTTTAAACTCGTGTTGTAGTTTCAGTGTCGGAGTTCAAACTAGGCTTGCAGTTTGCGAATGCCATTCTTGATGGGTGCTGTAAAAAGTTCTTGGCTTAAACGATTGAAGTGCACATAAGAAAAAAAAAAAAAAAAAAAAGCTTACGGTAACTGGTATTCCCAGGCGGTCTCCCATCCAAGTACTAACCAGGCCCGACCCTGCTTAGCCTCCGAGATCGGACGAGATCGGGCGCTCTCAGGGTAGTATGGCCGTAAGCCGTGAGACCGCTCAGAATTTTTCATTTTATAGACACAATCGCCCCTGAAACCATGCCAAGCAGCGGCGGGACTTGATGGCTGTGGTAAAAGTTTCCTTTCACAATTGACGTGGGAAAAAAAAAAAAAAAAAAGGCTTTCAGCACCTGGTATTCCCGGACGGTCACCCTTCACTTTTTTTTTTTTTTTTTTTTTTTTTACAACCAGGGCCGAAACAGTCTTTCTTCCAAGGCTTTTGGTGTTTTCTGGAAACATGGCTATCATGAAAAGTTATTGACAGCTTTTTATGCGGTAGCACGAATTTGCCGTTGCGACCTGCATTTTGCTGAATCAAAATAAATGCCTTGAAAAGTTTAAAAACACTTCATGGAAGTGTTGTGTTGGGTTCTTTTACAAGTCAAGCCTGCTGCTTTGAGTTCACAGGGAGCCATGCTCACTGTACATAGTCTGCTCTCTAGCGGTAAAAAATTTAACTACAATGCTGTGGATGTCACCACATAATATAGCTTTCAAACTCGTGTTATAGTTTCAATGTCGGAGTTTAAATTAGGCTTGCTGTTTCCGGATGCCATTCGTGATGGGTGTTGTAAAAAATAGCTTCTTAAACGATTGAAGTGCACATAAGAAAAAGAAAAAGCTTACAGCACCTGGTATTCCCAGGCGGTCTCCCATCCAAGTACTAACCAGGCCCGACCCTGCTTAGCTTCCGAGATCGGACGAGATCGGGAGTTCTCAGGGTAGTATGGCCGTAAGCCGTGAGGTGACCCAACATTTTGCATTTTATAGACACAATCGCCCCTGAAACTAGCGAGCGAGCCAATGAAGCCTTCAAAACTGCTTCGGCACATGGAGACCAAGCATCCTGCATTAAAAGACAAACTTTAACCACTTCGGGTTTCATTGTCTCCGATTACGCCTGGATGGGACCGGCTCGTTTCTGAGAAACAAGCTCGGTGCTCCCAATAATTCAACGTAATGGTGACTTTTATTTTTATGTGGTTTATATTTGTTTTTATGCCAGTCGTATCATTTTATTTAATCGTATTTACCGTATTTGCCGGTGTACAGGTCGACTCGGTGTATAAGTCGACCCCCTAAAATTCGACGGAAATTTACGATTTTATGATATATCCTTTGTATAAGTCGAGCTCAATTGTTGCATTATATTAAACTTCAAAATTCAATATGCGAAATTTATTGACGAAATGTGTTCAAATTCTGGGAGGCCGTGCGCATGCTGCTGTTTATAAGCACCGCGGAGGAGATCGCGGCCGGCGAGCTCGCGCACGCCGCCCGGCACCAACGGGAGGCCGGAAATAGCTCCAAGCCGAGCGGATCGGCACTTTATAAGCACCGCGGAGGAGATCGCGGCGCCTCATTGGACTTCCAGCGGCCGGCGAGCTCGCGCACCCGCCCGGCACATCCGGGAGGCCGTGCGCACGAGCCAAGTGGCCGAAAATAGCCCCCGCCGAGCGGATCGGCTGTTTATAAGCACCGCGGAGGTGGTCGCGGCGCCTCATTCGACTTCCAGCGGCCGGCGAGCTCGCGCACCCGCCCGGCACATCCGGGAGGCCGTGCGCACGAGCCAAGTGGCCGAAAATAGCCCCGCCGAGCGGATCGGCTGTTTATAAGCACCGCGGAGGTGGTCGGGCGCCTCATTCGACTTCCAGCGGCCGGCGAGCTCGCGCACCCGCCCGGCACATCCGGGAGGCCGTGCGCACAAGCCAAGTGGCCGAAAATAGCCCCCGCCGAGCGGATTGGCTGTTTATAAGCACCGCGGAGGTGGTCGCGGCGCCTCATTCGACTTCCAGCGGCCGGCGAGCTCGCGCACCCGCCCGGCACATCCGGGAGGCCGTGCGCACGAGCCAAGTGGCCGAAAATAGCCCCCGCCGAGCGGATCGGTTGTTTATAAGCACCGCGGAGGTGGTCGCGGCGCCTCATTCGACTTCCAGCGGCCGGCGAGCTCGCGCACCCGCCCGGCACATCCGAGAGGCCGTGCGCACGAGCCAAGTGGCCGAAAATAGCCCCCGCCGAGCGGATCGGCTGTTTGTAAGCACCGCGGAGGTGGTCGCGGCGCCTCATTCGACTTCCAGCGGCCGGCGAGCTCGCGCACCCGCCCGGCACATCCGGGAGGCCGTGCGCACGAGCCAAGTGGCCGAAAATAGCCCCCGCCGAGCGGATCGGCTGTTTATAAGCACCGCGGAGGTGGTCGCGGCGCCTCATTCGACTTCCAGCGGCCGGCGAGCTCGCGCACCCGCCCGGCACATCCGGGAGGCCGTGCGCACGAGCCAAGTGGCCGAAAATAGCCCCCGCCGAGCGGATCGGCTGTTTATAAGCACCGCGGAGGTGGTCGCGGCGGCTCATTCGACTTCCAGCGGCCAGCGAGCTCGCGCACCCGCCCGGCACATCCGGGAGGCCGTGCGCACGAGCCAAGTGGCCGAAAATAGCCCCCGCCGAGCGGATCGGCTGTTTATAAGCACCGCGGAGGTGGTCGCGGCGCCTCATTCGACTTCCAGCGGCCGGCGAGCTCGCGCACCCGCCCGGCACATCCGGGAGGCCGTGCGCACGAGCCAAGTGGCCGAAAATAGCCGCCGCCGAGCGGATCGGCTGTTTATAAGCACCGCGGAGGTGGTCGCGGCGCCTCATTCGACTTCCAGCGGCCGGCGAGCTCGCGCACCCGCCCGGCACATCCGGGAGGCCGTGCGCACGAGCCAAGTGGCCGAAAATAGCCCCCGCCGAGCGGATCGGCTGTTTATAAGCACCGCGGAGGTGGTCGCGGCGCCTCATTCGACTTCCAGCGGCCGGCGAGATCGCGCACCCGCCCGGCACATCCGGGAGGCCGTGCGCACGAGCCAAGTGGCCGAAAATAGCCCCCGCCGAGCGGATCGGCTGTTTATAAGCACCGCGGAGGTGGTCGCGGCGCCTCATTCGACTTCAAGCGGCCGGCGAGCTCGCGCACCCGCCCGGCACATCCGGGAGGCCGTGCGCACGAGCCAAGTGGCCGAAAATAGCCACCGCCGAGCGGATCGGCTGTTAATAAGCACCGCGGAGGTGGTCGCGGCGCCTCATTCGACTTCAAGCGGCCGGCGAGCTCGCGCACCCGCCCGGCACATCCGGGAGGCCGTGCGCACGAGCCAAGTGGCCGAAAATAGTCCCCGCCGAGCGGATCGGCTGTTTATAAGCACCGCGGAGGTGGTCGCGGCGCCTCATTCGACTTCCAGCGGCCGGCGAGCTCGCGCACCCGCCCGGCACATCCGGGAGGCCGTGCGCACGAGCCAAGTGGCCGAAAATAGCCCCCGCCGAGCGGATCGGCTGTTTATAAGCACCGCGGAGGTGGTCGCGGCGCCTCATTCGACTTCCAGCGGGCCGCGCACTCGCGCACGCCGCCCGGTTCAAATTTTCTAAGTGCAACGCACAATGAGATGCATGAGAAACGGCCTTGGTTACCATCACATTTGAAGCGATGAGTACGAAGTTAAATTTTATGACTCGGTGTATAAGTCGAGGTCGATTTTTTTCGGTCGATTTTGGATCGAAAAAGGTCGACCAATACACCGGCAAATACGGTACATATACTTATTATAAATGTAGTATTTATTTATATAGATTTATTGTTTATTTATATATATAAAGGCAGGTCCGCAAAAATATTTCTGACGCGTAGCCGGTCCGTGGCGCAAGAAAGGTTGGGGACCAATAGTCTAAAAGAATCTGGCCGTAACTGGAATAGGGTTCTACGCGAATGCCCAACGGAAAAGTGAAGTGCACAAAACCTGCATTTGGCTGTATCAAAATAAATGTCATGAAAAAGGTAAAAACACTACATGGAAGCGCAATGTGTTGTGCTGGTTTCTTTTACAAGTAAAGACTGCTGCTTTGAGTTCACAGGGAGCCATGCTCTTTATTCACTGTACATAGAGGTTTTTAACTCGTGTTGTAGTTTCAGTGTCGGAGTTCAAACTAGGCTTGCAGTTTCCGAATGCCATTCGTGATGGGTGCTGTAAAAAGTTCTTGGCTTAAACGATTGAAGTGCACATAAGAAAAAAAAAAAAGAGCTTGAAGTGCACATAAGAAAAAGAAAAAGCTTACAGCACCTGGTATTCCCAGGCAGTCTCCCATCCAAGTACTAACCAGGCCCGACCCTGCTTAGCTTCGGAGATCAGACGAGATCAGGCGTTCTCAGGGTAGTATGGCCGTAAGCCGTGAGGTGACCCAACATTTTGCATTTTATAGACACAATCGCCCCTGAAACTAGCGAGCGAGCCAATGAAGCCTTCAAAACTGCTTCGGCACATGGAGACCAAGCATCCTGCATTAAAAGACAAACCTTAACCACTTTGGGTTTCATTGTCTCCGATTACGCCTGGATGGGACCGGCTCGTTTCTGAGAAACAAGCTCGGTGCTCCCAATAATTCAACGTAATGGTGACTTTTATTTTTATGTGGTTTATATTTGTTTTTATGCCAGTCGTATCATTTTCCATCCATCCATCCATTTTCTGAACCGCTTAGTCCCCACGGGGGTCGCGGGCGTGCTGGAGCCTATCCCAGCCGTCATCGGGCAGTAGGCGGGGGACACCCTGAACTGGTTGCCAGCCAATCGCAGGGCACACAGAGACAGACAACCAATCTCACTCACACTCACACCTAGGGACAATTTAGAGTCTTCAATCGGCCTACCAAGCATGTTTTTGGAATGTGGGAGGAAACCGGAGTGCCCGGAGAAAACCCACGCGGGCCCGGGGAGAACATGCAAACTCCACACAGGGAGGGCCGGAGGTGGAATCGAACCCGCACCCTCCTAACTGTGAGGCGGACGTGCTACCCAGTGAGCCACCGAGCCGCCCGTCGTATCATTTTATTTAATCCTATTTATATATATTTATTATAAATGTAGTATTTATTTATATAGATTTATTGTTTATTTATATATATAAAGGCAGGTCCGCAAAAATATTTCTGACGCGTAGCCGGTCCGTGGCGCAAGAAAGTTTGGGTACCACTAGTCTAAAAGAATCTGGCCGTAACTGGAATAGGGTTCTACGCGAATGCCCAACGGAAAAGTGAAGTGCACAAAACCTGCATTTGGCTGTATCAAAATAAATGTCATGAAAAAGGTAAAAACACTACATGGAAGCACAATGTGTTGTGCTGGGATCTTTTACAAGTAAAGACTGCTGCTTTGAGTTCACAGGGAGCCATGCTCTTTATTCACTGTACATAGTCTGTCCTCTAGCGGTAAAAACGTGAACTGCAATGCTATGGCTGTCGCCACACAATGTAGGTTTTAAACTCGTGTTGTAGTTTCAGTGTCGGAGTTCAAACTAGGCTTGCAGTTTGCGAATGCCATTCTTGATGGGTGCTGTAAAAAGTTCTTGGCTTAAACGATTGAAGTGCACATAAGAAAAAAAAAAAAAAAAAAAAGCTTACGGTAACTGGTATTCCCAGGCGGTCTCCCATCCAAGTACTAACCAGGCCCGACCCTGCTTAGCCTCCGAGATCGGACGAGATCGGGCGCTCTCAGGGTAGTATGGCCGTAAGCCGTGAGACCGCTCAGAATTTTTCATTTTATAGACACAATCGCCCCTGAAACCATGCCAAGCAGCGGCGGGACTTGATGGCTGTGGTAAAAGTTTCCTTTCACAATTGACGTGGGAAAAAAAAAAAAAAAAAAGGCTTTCAGCACCTGGTATTCCCGGACGGTCACCCTTCACTTTTTTTTTTTTTTTTTTTTTTTTTACAACCAGGGCCGAAACAGTCTTTCTTCCAAGGCTTTTGGTGTTTTCTGGAAACATGGCTATCATGAAAAGTTATTGACAGCTTTTTATGCGGTAGCACGAATTTGCCGTTGCGACCTGCATTTTGCTGAATCAAAATAAATGCCTTGAAAAGTTTAAAAACACTTCATGGAAGTGTTGTGTTGGGTTCTTTTACAAGTCAAGCCTGCTGCTTTGAGTTCACAGGGAGCCATGCTCACTGTACATAGTCTGCTCTCTAGCGGTAAAAAATTTAACTACAATGCTGTGGATGTCACCACATAATATAGCTTTCAAACTCGTGTTATAGTTTCAATGTCGGAGTTTAAATTAGGCTTGCTGTTTCCGGATGCCATTCGTGATGGGTGTTGTAAAAAATAGCTTCTTAAACGATTGAAGTGCACATAAGAAAAAGAAAAAGCTTACAGCACCTGGTATTCCCAGGCGGTCTCCCATCCAAGTACTAACCAGGCCCGACCCTGCTTAGCTTCCGAGATCGGACGAGATCGGGCGTTCTCAGGGTAGTATGGCCGTAAGCCGTGAGGTGACCCAACATTTTGCATTTTATAGACACAATCGCCCCTGAAACTAGCGAGCGAGCCAATGAAGCCTTCAAAACTGCTTCGGCACATGGAGACCAAGCATCCTGCATTAAAAGACAAACTTTAACCACTTCGGGTTTCATTGTCTCCGATTACGCCTGGATGGGACCGGCTCGTTTCTGAGAAACAAGCTCGGTGCTCCCAATAATTCAACGTAATGGTGACTTTTATTTTTATGTGGTTTATATTTGTTTTTATGCCAGTCGTATCATTTTATTTAATCGTATTTACCGTATTTGCCGGTGTACAGGTCGACTCGGTGTATAAGTCGACCCCCTAAAATTCGACGGAAATTTACGATTTTATGATATATCCTTTGTATAAGTCGAGCTCAATTGTTGCATTATATTAAACTTCAAAATTCAATATGCGAAATTTATTGACGAAATGTGTTCAAATTCTGGGAGGCCGTGCGCATGCTGCTGTTTATAAGCACCGCGGAGGAGATCGCGGCCGGCGAGCTCGCGCACGCCGCCCGGCACCAACGGGAGGCCGGAAATAGCTCCAAGCCGAGCGGATCGGCACTTTATAAGCACCGCGGAGGAGATCGCGGCGCCTCATTGGACTTCCAGCGGCCGGCGAGCTCGCGCACCCGCCCGGCACATCCGGGAGGCCGTGCGCACGAGCCAAGTGGCCGAAAATAGCCCCCGCCGAGCGGATCGGCTGTTTATAAGCACCGCGGAGGTGGTCGCGGCGCCTCATTCGACTTCCAGCGGCCGGCGAGCTCGCGCACCCGCCCGGCACATCCGGGAGGCCGTGCGCACGAGCCAAGTGGCCGAAAATAGCCCCGCCGAGCGGATCGGCTGTTTATAAGCACCGCGGAGGTGGTCGGGCGCCTCATTCGACTTCCAGCGGCCGGCGAGCTCGCGCACCCGCCCGGCACATCCGGGAGGCCGTGCGCACAAGCCAAGTGGCCGAAAATAGCCCCCGCCGAGCGGATTGGCTGTTTATAAGCACCGCGGAGGTGGTCGCGGCGCCTCATTCGACTTCCAGCGGCCGGCGAGCTCGCGCACCCGCCCGGCACATCCGGGAGGCCGTGCGCACGAGCCAAGTGGCCGAAAATAGCCCCCGCCGAGCGGATCGGTTGTTTATAAGCACCGCGGAGGTGGTCGCGGCGCCTCATTCGACTTCCAGCGGCCGGCGAGCTCGCGCACCCGCCCGGCACATCCGAGAGGCCGTGCGCACGAGCCAAGTGGCCGAAAATAGCCCCCGCCGAGCGGATCGGCTGTTTGTAAGCACCGCGGAGGTGGTCGCGGCGCCTCATTCGACTTCCAGCGGCCGGCGAGCTCGCGCACCCGCCCGGCACATCCGGGAGGCCGTGCGCACGAGCCAAGTGGCCGAAAATAGCCCCCGCCGAGCGGATCGGCTGTTTATAAGCACCGCGGAGGTGGTCGCGGCGCCTCATTCGACTTCCAGCGGCCGGCGAGCTCGCGCACCCGCCCGGCACATCCGGGAGGCCGTGCGCACGAGCCAAGTGGCCGAAAATAGCCCCCGCCGAGCGGATCGGCTGTTTATAAGCACCGCGGAGGTGGTCGCGGCGGCTCATTCGACTTCCAGCGGCCAGCGAGCTCGCGCACCCGCCCGGCACATCCGGGAGGCCGTGCGCACGAGCCAAGTGGCCGAAAATAGCCCCCGCCGAGCGGATCGGCTGTTTATAAGCACCGCGGAGGTGGTCGCGGCGCCTCATTCGACTTCCAGCGGCCGGCGAGCTCGCGCACCCGCCCGGCACATCCGGGAGGCCGTGCGCACGAGCCAAGTGGCCGAAAATAGCCGCCGCCGAGCGGATCGGCTGTTTATAAGCACCGCGGAGGTGGTCGCGGCGCCTCATTCGACTTCCAGCGGCCGGCGAGCTCGCGCACCCGCCCGGCACATCCGGGAGGCCGTGCGCACGAGCCAAGTGGCCGAAAATAGCCCCCGCCGAGCGGATCGGCTGTTTATAAGCACCGCGGAGGTGGTCGCGGCGCCTCATTCGACTTCCAGCGGCCGGCGAGATCGCGCACCCGCCCGGCACATCCGGGAGGCCGTGCGCACGAGCCAAGTGGCCGAAAATAGCCCCCGCCGAGCGGATCGGCTGTTTATAAGCACCGCGGAGGTGGTCGCGGCGCCTCATTCGACTTCAAGCGGCCGGCGAGCTCGCGCACCCGCCCGGCACATCCGGGAGGCCGTGCGCACGAGCCAAGTGGCCGAAAATAGCCACCGCCGAGCGGATCGGCTGTTAATAAGCACCGCGGAGGTGGTCGCGGCGCCTCATTCGACTTCAAGCGGCCGGCGAGCTCGCGCACCCGCCCGGCACATCCGGGAGGCCGTGCGCACGAGCCAAGTGGCCGAAAATAGTCCCCGCCGAGCGGATCGGCTGTTTATAAGCACCGCGGAGGTGGTCGCGGCGCCTCATTCGACTTCCAGCGGCCGGCGAGCTCGCGCACCCGCCCGGCACATCCGGGAGGCCGTGCGCACGAGCCAAGTGGCCGAAAATAGCCCCCGCCGAGCGGATCGGCTGTTTATAAGCACCGCGGAGGTGGTCGCGGCGCCTCATTCGACTTCCAGCGGGCCGCGCACTCGCGCACGCCGCTCGGTTCAAATTTTCTAAGTGCAACGCACAATGAGATGCATGAGAAACGGCCTTGGTTACCATCACATTTGAAGCGATGAGTACGAAGTTAAATTTTATGACTCGGTGTATAAGTCGAGGTCGATTTTTTTCGGTCGATTTTGGATCGAAAAAGGTCGACCAATACACCGGCAAATACGGTATATATACTTATTATAAATGTAGTATTTATTTATATAGATTTATTGTTTATTTATATATATAAAGGCAGGTCCGCAAAAATATTTCTGACGCGTAGCCGGTCCGTGGCGCAAGAAAGGTTGGGGACCACTAGTCTAAAAGAATCTGGCCGTAACTGGAATAGGGTTCTACGCGAATGCCCAACGGAAAAGTGAAGTGCACAAAACCTGCATTTGGCTGTATCAAAATAAATGTCATGAAAAAGGTAAAAACACTACATGGAAGCGCAATGTGTTGTGCTGGTTTCTTTTACAAGTAAAGACTGCTGCTTTGAGTTCACAGGGAGCCATGCTCTTTATTCACTGTACATAGAGGTTTTTAACTCGTGTTGTAGTTTCAGTGTCGGAGTTCAAACTAGGCTTGCAGTTTCCGAATGCCATTCGTGATGGGTGCTGTAAAAAGTTCTTGGCTTAAACGATTGAAGTGCACATAAGAAAAAAAAAAAAGAGCTTGAAGTGCACATAAGAAAAAGAAAAAGCTTACAGCACCTGGTATTCCCAGGCAGTCTCCCATCCAAGTACTAACCAGGCCCGACCCTGCTTAGCTTCGGAGATCAGACGAGATCAGGCGTTCTCAGGGTAGTATGGCCGTAAGCCGTGAGGTGACCCAACATTTTGCATTTTATAGACACAATCGCCCCTGAAACTAGCGAGCGAGCCAATGAAGCCTTCAAAACTGCTTCGGCACATGGAGACCAAGCATCCTGCATTAAAAGACAAACCTTAACCACTTTGGGTTTCATTGTCTCCGATTACGCCTGGATGGGACCGGCTCGTTTCTGAGAAACAAGCTCGGTGCTCCCAATAATTCAACGTAATGGTGACTTTTATTTTTATGTGGTTTATATTTGTTTTTATGCCAGTCGTATCATTTTCCATCCATCCATCCATTTTCTGAACCGCTTAGTCCCCACGGGGGTCGCGGGCGTGCTGGAGCCTATCCCAGCCGTCATCGGGCAGTAGGCGGGGGACACCCTGAACTGGTTGCCAGCCAATCGCAGGGCACACAGAGACAGACAACCAATCTCACTCACACTCACACCTAGGGACAATTTAGAGTCTTCAATCGGCCTACCAAGCATGTTTTTGGAATGTGGGAGGAAACCGGAGTGCCCGGAGAAAACCCACGCGGGCCCGGGGAGAACATGCAAACTCCACACAGGGAGGGCCGGAGGTGGAATCGAACCCGCACCCTCCTAACTGTGAGGCGGACGTGCTACCCAGTGAGCCACCGAGCCGCCCGTCGTATCATTTTATTTAATCCTATTTATATATATTTATTATAAATGTAGTATTTATTTATATAGATTTATTGTTTATTTATATATATAAAGGCAGGTCCGCAAAAATATTTCTGACGCGTAGCCGGTCCGTGGCGCAAGAAAGTTTGGGTACCACTAGTCTAAAAGAATCTGGCCGTAACTGGAATAGGGTTCTACGCGAATGCCCAACGGAAAAGTGAAGTGCACAAAACCTGCATTTGGCTGTATCAAAATAAATGTCATGAAAAAGGTAAAAACACTACATGGAAGCACAATGTGTTGTGCTGGGATCTTTTACAAGTAAAGACTGCTGCTTTGAGTTCACAGGGAGCCATGCTCTTTATTCACTGTACATAGTCTGTCCTCTGGCGGTAAAAACGTGAACTGCAATGCTATGGCTGTCGCCACACAATGTAGGTTTTAAACTCGTGTTGTAGTTTCAGTGTCGGAGTTCAAACTAGGCTTGCAGTTTCCGAATGCCATTCTTGATGGGTGCTGTAAAAAGTTCTTGGCTTAAACGATTGAAGTGCACATAAGAAAAAAAAAAAAAAAAAAAAGCTTACGGTAACTGGTATTCCCAGGCGGTCTCCCATCCAAGTACTAACCAGGCCCGACCCTGCTTAGCCTCCGAGATCGGGCGCTCTCAGGGTAGTATGGCCGTAAGCCGTGAGACCGCTCAGAATTTTTCATTTTATAGACACAATCGCCCCTGAAACCATGCCAAGCAGCGGCGGGACTTGATGGCTGTGGTAAAAGTTTCCTTTCACAATTGACGTGGGAAAAAAAAAAAAAAAAAAAAGGCTTTCAGCACCTGGTATTCCCGGACGGTCACCCTTCCCTTTTGTTTTTTTTTGTTTTTTTTACAACCAGGGCCGAAACAGTCTTTCTTCCAAGGCTTTTGGTGTTTTCTGGAAACATGGCTATCATGAAAAGTTATTGACAGCTTTTTATGCGGTAGCACGAATTTGCCGTTGCGACCTGCATTTTGCTGAATCAAAATAAATGCCTTGAAAAGTTTAAAAACACTTCATGGAAGTGTTGTGTTGGGTTCTTTTACAAGTCAAGCCTGCTGCTTTGAGTTCACAGGGAGCCATGCTCACTGTACATAGTCTGCTCTCTAGCGGTAAAAAATTTAACTACAATGCTGTGGATGTCACCACATAATATAGCTTTCAAACTCGTGTTATAGTTTCAATGTCGGAGTTTAAATTAGGCTTGCTGTTTCCGGATGCCATTCGTGATGGGTGTTGTAAAAAATAGCTTCTTAAACGATTGAAGTGCACATAAGAAAAAGAAAAAGCTTACAGCACCTGGTATTCCCAGGCGGTCTCCCATCCAAGTACTAACCAGGCCCGACCCTGCTTAGCTTCCGAGATCGGACGAGATCAGGCGTTCTCAGGGTAGTATGGCCGTAAGCCGTGAGGTGACCCAACATTTTGCATTTTATAGACACAATCGCCCCTGAAACTAGCGAGCGAGCCAATGAAGCCTTCAAAACTGCTTCGGCACATGGAGACCAAGCATCCTGCATTAAAAAACAAACCTTAACCACTTCGGGTTTCATTGTCTCCGATTACGCCTGGATGGGACCGGCTCGTTTCTGAGAAACAAGCTCGGTGCTCCCAATAATTCAACGTAATGGTGACTTTTATTTTTATGTGGTTTATATTTGTTTTTATGCCAGTCGTATCATTTTATTTAATCGTATTTACCGTATTTGCCGGTGTACAGGTCGACTCGGTGTATAAGTCGACCCCCTAAAATTCGACGGAAATTTACGATTTTATGATATATCCTTTGTATAAGTCGAGCTCAATTGTTGCATTATATTAAACTTCAAAATTCAATATGCGAAATTTATTGACGAAATGTGTTCAAATTCTGGGAGGCCGTGCGCATGCTGCTGTTTATAAGCACCGCGGAGGAGATCGCGGCCGGCGAGCTCGCGCACGCCGCCCGGCACCAACGGGAGGCCGGAAATAGCTCCAAGCCGAGCGGATCGGCACTTTAAAAGCACCGCGGAGGAGATCGCGGCGCCTCATTGGACTTCCAGCGGCCGGCGAGCTCGCGCACCCGCCCGGCACATCCGGGAGGCCGTGCGCACGAGCCAAGTGGCCGAAAATAGCCCCCGCCGAGCGGATCGGCAGTTTATAAGCACCGCGGAGGTGGTCGCGGCGCCTCATTCGACTTCCAGCGGCCGGCGAGCTCGTGCACCCGCCCGGCACATCCGGGAGGCCGTGCGCACGAGCCAAGTGGCCGAAAATAGCCCCCGCCGAGCGGATCGGCTGTTTATAAGCACCGCGGAGGTGGTCGCGGCGCCTCATTCGACTTCCAGCGGCCGGCGAGATCGCGCACCCGCCCGGCACATCCGGGAGGCCGTGCGCACGAGCCAAGTGGCCGAAAATAGCCCCCGCCGAGCGGATCGGCTGTTTATAAGCACCGCGGAGGTGGTTGCGGCGCCTCATTCGACTTCCGGCGGCCGGCGAGCTCGCGCACCCGCCCGGCACATCCGGGAGGCCGTGCGCACGAGCCAAGTGGCCGAAAATAGCCCCCGCCGAGCGGATCGGCTGTTTATAAGCACCGCGGAGGTGGTCGCGGCGCCTCATTCGACTTCCAGCGGCCGGCGAGCCCGCGCACCCGCCTGGCACATCCGGGAGGCCGTGCGCACGAGCCAAGTGGCCGAAAATAGCCCCCGCCGAGCGGATCGGCTGTTTATAAGCACCGCGGGGGTGGTTGCGGCGCCTCATTCGACTTCCAGCGGCCGGCGAGCTCGCGCACCCGCCCGGCACATCCGGGAGGCCGTGCGCACGAGCCAAGTGGCCGAAAATAGCCCCCGCCGAGCGGATCGGCTGTTTATAAGCACCGCGGAGGTGGTCGCGGCGCCTCATTCGACTTCCAGCGGCCGGCGAGCCTGCGCACCCGCCCGGCACATCCGGGAGGCCGTGCGCACGAGCCAAGTGGCCGAAAAGAGCCCCCGCCGAGCGGATCGGCTGTTTATAAGCACCGCGGAGGTGGTCGCGGCGCCTCATTCGACTTCCAGCGGCCGGCGAGCTCGCGCACCCGCCCGGCACATCCGGGAGGCCGTGCGCACGAGCCAAGTGGCCGAAAATAGCCCCCGCCGAGCGGATCGGCTGTTTATAAGCACCGCGGAGGTGGTCGCGGCGCCTCATTCGACTTCCAGCGGCCGGCGAGCTCGCGCACCCGCCCGGCACATCCGGGAGGCCGTGCGCACGAGCCAAGTGGCCGAAAATAGCCCCCGCCGAGCGGATCGGCTGTTTATAAGCACCGCGGAGGTGGTCGCGGCGCCTCATTCGACTTCCAGCGGCCGGCGAGCTCGCGCACCCGCCCGGCACATCCGGGAGGCCGTGCGCACGAGCCAAGTGGCCGAAAATAGCCCCCGCCGAGCGGATCGGCTGTTTATAAGCACCGCGGAGGTGGTCGCGGCGCCTCATTCGACTTCCAGCGGCCGGCGAGCTCGCGCACCCGCCCGGCACATCTTCCGAGATCAGACGAGATCAGGCGTTCTCAGGGTAGTATGGCCGTAAGCCGTGAGGTGACCCAACATTTTGCATTTTATAGACACAATCGCCCCTGAAACTAGCGAGCAAGCCAATGAAGCCTTCAAAACTGCTTCGGCACATGGAGACCAAGCATCCTGCATTAAAAGACAAACCTTAACCACTTTGGGTTTCATTGTCTCCGATTACGCCTGGATGGGACCGGCTCGTTTCTGAGAAACAAGCTCGGTGCTCCCAATAATTCAACGTAATGGTGACTTTTATTTTTATGTGGTTTATATTTGTTTTATGCCAGTCGTATCATTTTATTTAATCCTATTTATATATATTTATTATAAATGTAGTATTTATTTATATAGATTTATTGTTTATTTATATATATAAAGGCAGGTCCGCAAAAATATTTCTGACGCGTAGCCGGTCCGTGGCGCAAGAAAGTTTGGGGACCACTAGTCTAAAAGAATCTGGCCGTAACTGGAATAGGGTTCTACGCGATGCCCAACGGAAAAGTGAAGTGCACAAAACCTGCATTTGGCTGTATCAAAATAAATGTCATGAAAAAGGTAAAAACACTACATGGAAGCACAATGTGTTGTGCTGGGATCTTTTACAAGTAAAGACTGCTGCTTTGAGTTCACAGGGAGCCATGCTCTTTATTCACTGTACATAGTCTGTCCTCTAGCGGTAAAAACGTGAACTGCAATGCTATGGCTGTCGCCACACAATGTAGGTTTTAAACTCGTGTTGTAGTTTCAGTGTCGGAGTTCAAACTAGGCTTGCAGTTTCCGAATGCCATTCTTGATGGGTGCTGTAAAAAGTTCTTGGCTTAAACGATTGAAGTGCACATAAGAAAAAAAAAAAAAAAAAAAAAGCTTACGGTAACTGGTATTCCCAGGCGGTCTCCCATCCAAGTACTAACCAGGCCCGACCCTGCTTAGCATCCGAGATCGGACGAGATCGGGCGCTCTCAGGGTAGTATGGCCGTAAGCCGTGAGACCGCTCAGAATTTTTCATTTTATAGACACAATCGCCCCTGAAACCATGCCAAGCAGCGGCGGGACTTGATGGCTGTGGTAAAAGTTTCCTTTCACAATTGACGTGGGAAAAAAAAAAAAAAAAGGCTTTCAGCACCTGGTATTCCCGGACGGTCACCCTTCCCTTTTGTTTTTTTTTGTTTTTTTTTACAACCAGGGCCAAAACAGTCTTTCTTCCAAGGCTTTTGGTGTTTTCTGGAAACATGGCTATCATGAAAAGTTATTGACAGCTTTTTATGCGGTAGCACGAATTTGCCGTTGCGACCTGCATTTTGCTGAATCAAAATAAATGCCTTGAAAAGTTTAAAAACACTTCATGGAAGTGTTGTGTTGGGTTCTTTTACAAGTCAAGCCTGCTGCTTTGAGTTCACAGGGAGCCATGCTCACTGTACATAGTCTGCTCTCTAGCGGTAAAAAATTTAACTACAATGCTGTGGATGTCACCACATAATATAGCTTTCAAACTCGTGTTATAGTTTCAATGTCGGAGTTTAAATTAGGCTTGCTGTTTCCGGATGCCATTCGTGATGGGTGTTGTAAAAAATAGCTTCTTAAACGATTGAAGTGCACATAAGAAAAAGAAAAAGCTTACAGCACCTGGTATTCCCAGGCGGTCTCCCATCCAAGTACTAACCAGGCCCGACCCTGCTTAGCTTCCGAGATCGGACGAGATCGGGCGTTCTCAGGGTAGTATGGCCGTAAGCCGTGAGGTGACCCAACATTTTGCATTTTATAGACACAATCGCCCCTGAAACTAGCGAGCGAGCCAATGAAGCCTTCAAAACTGCTTCGGCACATGGAGACCAAGCATCCTGCATTAAAAGACAAACCTTAACCACTTTGGGTTTCATTGTCTCCGATTACGCCTGGATGGGACCGGCTCGTTTCTGAGAAACAAGCTCGGTGCTCCCAATAATTCAACGTAATGGTGACTTTTATTTTTATGTGGTTTATATTTGTTTTTATGCCAGTCGTATCATTTTATTTAATCCTATTTATATATATTTATTATAAATGTAGTATTTATTTATATAGATTTATTGTTTATTTATATATATAAAGGCAGGTCCGCAAAAATATTTCTGACGCGTAGCCGGTCCGTGGCGCAAGAAAGTTTGGGTACCACTAGTCTAAAAGAATCTGGCCGTAACTGGAATAGGGTTCTACGCGAATGCCCAACGGAAAAGTGAAGTGCACAAAACCTGCATTTGGCTGTATCAAAATAAATGTCATGAAAAAGGTAAAAACACTACATGGAAGCACAATGTGTTGTGCTGGGATCTTTTACAAGTAAAGACTGCTGCTTTGAGTTCACAGGGAGCCATGCTCTTTATTCACTGTACATAGTCTGTCCTCTAGCGGTAAAAACGTGAACTGCAATGCTATGGCTGTCGCCACACAATGTAGGTTTTAAACTCGTGTTGTAGTTTCAGTGTCGGAGTTCAAACTAGGCTTGCAGTTTCCGAATGCCATTCTTGATGGGTGCTGTAAAAAGTTCTTGGCTTAAACGATTGAAGTGCATATAAGAAAAAAAAAAAAAAAAAAAAGCTTACGGTAACTGGTATTCCCAGGCGGTCTCCCATCCAAGTACTAACCAGGCCCGACCCTGCTTAGCCTCCGAGATCGGGCGCTCTCAGGGCAGTATGGCCGTAAGCCGTGGGACCGCTCAGAATTTTTCATTTTATAGACACAATCGCCCCTGAAACCATGCCAAGCAGCGGCGGGACTTGATGGCTGTGGTAAAAGTTTCCTTTCACAATTGACGTGGGAAAAAAAAAAAAAAAAAAAAAAGGCTTTCAGCACCTGGTATTCCCGGACGGTCACCCTTCCCTTTTGTTTTTTTTTGTTTTTTTTACAACCAGGGCCGAAACAGTCTTTCTTCCAAGGCTTTTGGTGTTTTCTGGAAACATGGCTATCATGAAAAGTTATTGACAGCTTTTTATGCGGTAGCACGAATTTGCCGTTGCGACCTGCATTTTGCTGAATCAAAATAAATGCCTTGAAAAGTTTAAAAACACTTCATGGAAGTGTTGTGTTGGGTTCTTTTACAAGTCAAGCCTGCTGCTTTGAGTTCACAGGGAGCCATGCTCACTGTACATAGTCTGCTCTCTAGCGGTAAAAAATTTAACTACAATGCTGTGGATGTCACCACATAATATAGCTTTCAAACTCGTGTTATAGTTTCAATGTCGGAGTTTAAATTAGGCTTGCTGTTTCCGGATGCCATTCGTGATGGGTGTTGTAAAAAATAGCTTCTTAAACGATTGAAGTGCACATAAGAAAAAGAAAAAGCTTACAGCACCTGGTATTCCCAGGCGGTCTCCCATCCAAGTACTAACCAGGCCCGACCCTGCTTAGCTTCCGAGATCGGACGAGATCAGGCGTTCTCAGGGTAGTATGGCCGTAAGCCGTGAGGTGACCCAACATTTTGCATTTTATAGACACAATCGCCCCTGAAACTAGCGAGCGAGCCAATGAAGCCTTCAAAACTGCTTCGGCACATGGAGACCAAGCATCCTGCATTAAAAAACAAACCTTAACCACTTCGGGTTTCATTGTCTCCGATTACGCCTGGATGGGACCGGCTCGTTTCTGAGAAACAAGCTCGGTGCTCCCAATAATTCAACGTAATGGTGACTTTTATTTTTATGTGGTTTATATTTGTTTTTATGCCAGTCGTATCATTTTATTTAATCGTATTTACCGTATTTGCCGGTGTACAGGTCGACTCGGTGTATAAGTCGACCCCCTAAAATTCGACGGAAATTTACGATTTTATGATATATCCTTTGTATAAGTCGAGCTCAATTGTTGCATTATATTAAACTTCAAAATTCAATATGCGAAATTTATTGACGAAATGTGTTCAAATTCTGGGAGGCCGTGCGCATGCTGCTGTTTATAAGCACCGCGGAGGAGATCGCGGCCGGCGAGCTCGCGCACGCCGCCCGGCACCAACGGGAGGCCGGAAATAGCTCCAAGCCGAGCGGATCGGCACTTTAAAAGCACCGCGGAGGAGATCGCGGCGCCTCATTGGACTTCCAGCGGCCGGCGAGCTCGCGCACCCGCCCGGCACATCCGGGAGGCCGTGCGCACGAGCCAAGTGGCCGAAAATAGCCCCCGCCGAGCGGATCGGCAGTTTATAAGCACCGCGGAGGTGGTCGCGGCGCCTCATTCGACTTCCAGCGGCCGGCGAGCTCGTGCACCCGCCCGGCACATCCGGGAGGCCGTGCGCACGAGCCAAGTGGCCGAAAATAGCCCCCGCCGAGCGGATCGGCTGTTTATAAGCACCGCGGAGGTGGTCGCGGCGCCTCATTCGACTTCCAGCGGCCGGCGAGATCGCGCACCCGCCCGGCACATCCGGGAGGCCGTGCGCACGAGCCAAGTGGCCGAAAATAGCCCCCGCCGAGCGGATCGGCTGTTTATAAGCACCGCGGAGGTGGTTGCGGCGCCTCATTCGACTTCCGGCGGCCGGCGAGCTCGCGCACCCGCCCGGCACATCCGGGAGGCCGTGCGCACGAGCCAAGTGGCCGAAAATAGCCCCCGCCGAGCGGATCGGCTGTTTATAAGCACCGCGGAGGTGGTCGCGGCGCCTCATTCGACTTCCAGCGGCCGGCGAGCCCGCGCACCCGCCTGGCACATCCGGGAGGCCGTGCGCACGAGCCAAGTGGCCGAAAATAGCCCCCGCCGAGCGGATCGGCTGTTTATAAGCACCGCGGGGGTGGTTGCGGCGCCTCATTCGACTTCCAGCGGCCGGCGAGCTCGCGCACCCGCCCGGCACATCCGGGAGGCCGTGCGCACGAGCCAAGTGGCCGAAAATAGCCCCCGCCGAGCGGATCGGCTGTTTATAAGCACCGCGGAGGTGGTCGCGGCGCCTCATTCGACTTCCAGCGGCCGGCGAGCCTGCGCACCCGCCCGGCACATCCGGGAGGCCGTGCGCACGAGCCAAGTGGCCGAAAAGAGCCCCCGCCGAGCGGATCGGCTGTTTATAAGCACCGCGGAGGTGGTCGCGGCGCCTCATTCGACTTCCAGCGGCCGGCGAGCTCGCGCACCCGCCCGGCACATCCGGGAGGCCGTGCGCACGAGCCAAGTGGCCGAAAATAGCCCCCGCCGAGCGGATCGGCTGTTTATAAGCACCGCGGAGGTGGTCGCGGCGCCTCATTCGACTTCCAGCGGCCGGCGAGCTCGCGCACCCGCCCGGCACATCCGGGAGGCCGTGCGCACGAGCCAAGTGGCCGAAAATAGCCCCCGCCGAGCGGATCGGCTGTTTATAAGCACCGCGGAGGTGGTCGCGGCGCCTCATTCGACTTCCAGCGGCCGGCGAGCTCGCGCACCCGCCCGGCACATCCGGGAGGCCGTGCGCACGAGCCAAGTGGCCGAAAATAGCCCCCGCCGAGCGGATCGGCTGTTTATAAGCACCGCGGAGGTGGTCGCGGCGCCTCATTCGACTTCCAGCGGCCGGCGAGCTCGCGCACCCGCCCGGCACATCCGGGAGGCCGTGCGCACGAGCCAAGTGGCCGAAAATAGCCCCCGCCGAGCGGATCGGCTGTTTATAAGCACCGCGGAGGTGGTCGCGGCGCCTCATTCGACTTCCAGCGGCCGGCGAGCTCGCGCACCCGCCCGGCACATCCGGGAGGCCGTGCGCACGAGCCAAGTGGCCGAAAATAGCCCCCGCCGAGCGGATCGGCTGTTTATAAGCACCGCGGAGGTGGTCGCGGCGCCTCATTCGACTTCCAGCGGCCGGCGAGCTCGCGCACCCGCCCGGCACATCCGAGAGGCCGTGCGCACGAGCCAAGTGGCCGAAAATAGCCCCCGCCGAGCGGATCGGCTGTTTGTAAGCACCGCGGAGGTGGTCGCGGCGCCTCATTCGACTTCCAGCGGCCGGCGAGCTCGCGCACCCGCCCGGCACATCCGAGAGGCCGTGCGCACGAGCCAAGTGGCCGAAAATAGCCCCCGCCGAGCGGATCGGCTGTTTGTAAGCACCGCGGAGGTGGTCGCGGCGCCTCATTCGACTTCCAGCGGCCGGCGAGCTCGCGCACCCGCCCGGCACATCCGAGAGGCCGTGCGCACGAGCCAAGTGGCCGAAAATAGCCCCCGCCGAGCGGATCGGCTGTTTGTAAGCACCGCGGAGGTGGTCGCGGCGCCTCATTCGACTTCCAGCGGCCGGCGAGCTCGCGCACCCGCCCGGCACATCCGGGAGGCCGTGCGCACGAGCCAAGTGGCCGAAAATAGCCCCCGCCGAGCGGATCGGCTGTTTATAAGCACCGCGGAGGTGGTCGCGGCGCCTCATTCGACTTCCAGCGGCCGGCGAGCTCGCGCACCCGCCCGGCACATCCGGGAGGCCGTGCGCACGAGCCAAGTGGCCGAAAATAGACCCCGCCGAGCGGATCGGCTGTTTATAAGCACCGCGGAGGTGGTCGCGGCGCCTCATTCGACTTCCAGCGGCCGGCGAGCTCGCGCACCCGCCCGGCACATCCGGGAGGCCGTGCGCACGAGCCAAGTGGCCGAAAATAGCCCCCGCCGAGCGGATCGGCTGTTTATAAGCACCGCGGAGGTGGTCGCGGCGCCTCATTCGACTTCCAGCGGCCAGCGAGCTCGCGCACCCGCCCGGCACATCCGGGAGGCCGTGCGCACGAGCCAAGTGGCCGAAAATAGCCCCCGCCGAGCGGATCGGCTGTTTATAAGCACCGCGGAGGTGGTCGCGGCGCCTCATTCGACTTCCAGCGGCCGGCGAGCTCGCGCACCCGCCCGGCACATCCGGGAGGCCGTGCGCACGAGCCAAGTGGCCGAAAATAGCCCCCGCCGAGCGGATCGGCTGTTTATAAGCACCGCGGAGGTGGTCGCGGCGCCTCATTCGACTTCCAGCGGCCGGCGAGCTCGCGCACCCGCCCGGCACATCCGGGAGGCCGTGCGCACGAGCCAAGTGGCCGAAAATAGCCCCCGCCGAGCGGATCGGCTGTTTATAAGCACCGCGGAGGTGGTCGCGGCGCCTCATTCGACTTCCAGCGGCCGGCGAGCTCGCGCACCCGCCCGGCACATCCGGGAGGCCGTGCGCACGAGCCAAGTGGCCGAAAATAGCCCCCGCCGAGCGGATCGGCTGTTTATAAGCACCGCGGAGGTGGTCGCGGCGCCTCATTCGACTTCCAGCGGCCGGCGAGCTCGCGCACCCGCCCGGCACATCCGGGAGGCCGTGCGCACGAGCCAAGTGGCCGAAAATAGCCCCCGCCGAGCGGATCGGCTGTTTATAAGCACCGCGGAGGTGGTCGCGGCGCCTCATTCGACTTCCAGCGGCCGGCGAGCTCGCGCACCCACCCGGCACATCCGAGAGGCCGTGCGCACGAGCCAAGTGGCCGAAAATAGCCCCCGCCGAGCGGATCGGCTGTTTGTAAGCACCGCGGAGGTGGTCGCGGCGCCTCATTCGACTTCCAGCGGCCGGCGAGCTCGCGCACCCGCCCGGCACATCCGAGAGGCCGTGCGCACGAGCCAAGTGGCCGAAAATAGCCCCCGCCGAGCGGATCGGCTGTTTGTAAGCACCGCGGAGGTGGTCGCGGCGCCTCATTCGACTTCCAGCGGCCGGCGAGCTCGCGCACCCGCCCGGCACATCCGGGAGGCCGTGCGCACGAGCCAAGTGGCCAAAAATAGCCCCCGCCGAGCGGATCGGCTGTTTATAAGCACCGCGGAGGTGGTCGCGGCGCCTCATTCGACTTCCAGCGGCCGGCGACCTCGCGCACCCGCCCGGCACATCCGGGAGGCCGTGCGCACGAGCCAAGTGGCCGAAAATAGCCCCCGCCGAGCGGATCGGCTGTTTATAAGCACCGCGGAGGTGGTCGCGGCGCCTCATTCGACTTCCAGCGGCCGGCGAGCTCGCGCACCCGCCCGGCACATCCGGGAGGCCGTGCGCACGAGCCAAGTGGCCGAAAATAGCCCCCGCCGAACGGATCGGCTGTTTATAAGCACCGCGGAGGTGGTCGCGGCGCCTCATTCGACTTCCAGCGGCCGGCGAGCTCGCGCACCCGCCCGGCACATCCGGGAGGCCGTGCGCACGAGCCAAGTGGCCGAAAATAGCCCCCGCCGAGCGGATCGGCTGTTTATAAGCACCGCGGAGGTGGTCGCGGCGCCTCATTCGACTTCCAGCGGCCGGCGAGCTCGCGCACCCGCCCGGCACATCCGGGAGGCCGTGCGCACGAGCCAAGTGGCCGAAAATAGCCCCCGCCGAGCGGATCGGCTGTTTATAAGCACCGCGGAGGTGGTCGCGGCGCCTCATTCGACTTCCAGCGGCCGGCGAGCTCGCGCACCCGCCCGGCACATCCGGGAGGCCGTGCGCACGAGCCAAGTGGCCGAAAATAGCCCCCGCCGAGCGGATCGGCTGTTTATAAGCACCGCGGAGGTGGTCGCGGCGCCTCATTCGACTTCCAGCGGCCGGCGAGCTCGCGCACCCGCCCGGCACATCCGGGAGGCCGTGCGCACGAGCCAAGTGGCCGAAAATAGCCCCCGCCGAACGGATCGGCTGTTTATAAGCACCGCGGAGGTGGTCGCGGCGCCTCATTCGACTTCCAGCGGCCGGCGAGCTCGCGCACCCGCCCGGCACATCCGGGAGGCCGTGCGCACGAGCCAAGTGGCCGAAAATAGCCCCCGCCGAGCGGATCGGCTGTTTATAAGCACCGCGGAGGTGGTTGCGGCGCCTCATTCGACTTCCGGCGGCCGGCGAGCTCGCGCACCCGCCCGGCACATCCGGGAGGCCGTGCGCACGAGCCAAGTGGCCGAAAATAGCCCACGCCGAGCGGATCGGCTGTTTATAAGCACCGCGGAGGTGGTCGCGGCGCCTCATTCGACTTCCAGCGGCCGGCGAGCCCGCGCACCCGCCTGGCACATCCGGGAGGCCGTGCGCACGAGCCAAGTGGCCGAAAATAGCCCCCGCCGAGCGGATCGGCTGTTTATAAGCACCGCGGGGGTGGTTGCGGCGCCTCATTCGACTTCCAGCGGCCGGCGAGCTCGCGCACCCGCCCGGCACATCCGGGAGGCCGTGCGCACGAGCCAAGTGGCCGAAAATAGCCCCCGCCGAGCGGATCGGCTGTTTATAAGCACCGCGGAGGTGGTCGCGGCGCCTCATTCGACTTCCAGCGGCCGGCGAGCTCGCGCACCCGCCCGGCACATCTTCCGAGATCAGACGAGATCAGGCGTTCTCAGGGTAGTATGGCCGTAAGCCGTGAGGTGACCCAACATTTTGCATTTTATAGACACAATCGCCCCTGAAACTAGCGAGCAAGCCAATGAAGCCTTCAAAACTGCTTCGGCACATGGAGACCAAGCATCCTGCATTAAAAGACAAACCTTAACCACTTTGGGTTTCATTGTCTCCGATTACGCCTGGATGGGACCGGCTCGTTTCTGAGAAACAAGCTCGGTGCTCCCAATAATTCAACGTAATGGTGACTTTTATTTTTATGTGGTTTATATTTGTTTTTATGCCAGTCGTATCATTTTATTTAATCCTATTTATATATATTTATTATAAATGTAGTATTTATTTATATAGATTTATTGTTTATTTATATATATAAAGGCAGGTCCGCAAAAATATTTCTGACGCGTAGCCGGTCCGTGGCGCAAGAAAGTTTGGGGACCACTAGTCTAAAAGAATCTGGCCGTAACTGGAATAGGGTTCTACGCGATGCCCAACGGAAAAGTGAAGTGCACAAAACCTGCATTTGGCTGTATCAAAATAAATGTCATGAAAAAGGTAAAAACACTACATGGAAGCACAATGTGTTGTGCTGGGATCTTTTACAAGTAAAGACTGCTGCTTTGAGTTCACAGGGAGCCATGCTCTTTATTCACTGTACATAGTCTGTCCTCTAGCGGTAAAAACGTGAACTGCAATGCTATGGCTGTCGCCACACAATGTAGGTTTTAAACTCGTGTTGTAGTTTCAGTGTCGGAGTTCAAACTAGGCTTGCAGTTTCCGAATGCCATTCTTGATGGGTGCTGTAAAAAGTTCTTGGCTTAAACGATTGAAGTGCACATAAGAAAAAAAAAAAAAAAAAAAAGCTTACGGTAACTGGTATTCCCAGGCGGTCTCCCATCCAAGTACTAACCAGGCCCGACCCTGCTTAGCATCCGAGATCGGACGAGATCGGGCGCTCTCAGGGTAGTATGGCCGTAAGCCGTGAGACCGCTCAGAATTTTTCATTTTATAGACACAATCGCCCCTGAAACCATGCCAAGCAGCGGCGGGACTTGATGGCTGTGGTAAAAGTTTCCTTTCACAATTGACGTGGGAAAAAAAAAAAAAAAAGGCTTTCAGCACCTGGTATTCCCGGACGGTCACCCTTCCCTTTTGTTTTTTTTTGTTTTTTTTTACAACCAGGGCCAAAACAGTCTTTCTTCCAAGGCTTTTGGTGTTTTCTGGAAACATGGCTATCATGAAAAGTTATTGACAGCTTTTTATGCGGTAGCACGAATTTGCCGTTGCGACCTGCATTTTGCTGAATCAAAATAAATGCCTTGAAAAGTTTAAAAACACTTCATGGAAGTGTTGTGTTGGGTTCTTTTACAAGTCAAGCCTGCTGCTTTGAGTTCACAGGGAGCCATGCTCACTGTACATAGTCTGCTCTCTAGCGGTAAAAAATTTAACTACAATGCTGTGGATGTCACCACATAATATAGCTTTCAAACTCGTGTTATAGTTTCAATGTCGGAGTTTAAATTAGGCTTGCTGTTTCCGGATGCCATTCGTGATGGGTGTTGTAAAAAATAGCTTCTTAAACGATTGAAGTGCACATAAGAAAAAGAAAAAGCTTACAGCACCTGGTATTCCCAGGCGGTCTCCCATCCAAGTACTAACCAGGCCCGACCCTGCTTAGCTTCCGAGATCGGACGAGATCGGGCGTTCTCAGGGTAGTATGGCCGTAAGCCGTGAGGTGACCCAACATTTTGCATTTTATAGACACAATCGCCCCTGAAACTAGCGAGCGAGCCAATGAAGCCTTCAAAACTGCTTCGGCACATGGAGACCAAGCATCCTGCATTAAAAGACAAACCTTAACCACTTTGGGTTTCATTGTCTCCGATTACGCCTGGATGGGACCGGCTCGTTTCTGAGAAACAAGCTCGGTGCTCCCAATAATTCAACGTAATGGTGACTTTTATTTTTATGTGGTTTATATTTGTTTTTATGCCAGTCGTATCATTTTATTTAATCCTATTTATATATATTTATTATAAATGTAGTATTTATTTATATAGATTTATTGTTTATTTATATATATAAAGGCAGGTCCGCAAAAATATTTCTGACGCGTAGCCGGTCCGTGGCGCAAGAAAGTTTGGGTACCACTAGTCTAAAAGAATCTGGCCGTAACTGGAATAGGGTTCTACGCGAATGCCCAACGGAAAAGTGAAGTGCACAAAACCTGCATTTGGCTGTATCAAAATAAATGTCATGAAAAAGGTAAAAACACTACATGGAAGCACAATGTGTTGTGCTGGGATCTTTTACAAGTAAAGACTGCTGCTTTGAGTTCACAGGGAGCCATGCTCTTTATTCACTGTACATAGTCTGTCCTCTAGCGGTAAAAACGTGAACTGCAATGCTATGGCTGTCGCCACACAATGTAGGTTTTAAACTCGTGTTGTAGTTTCAGTGTCGGAGTTCAAACTAGGCTTGCAGTTTGCGAATGCCATTCTTGATGGGTGCTGTAAAAAGTTCTTGGCTTAAACGATTGAAGTGCACATAAGAAAAAAAAAAAAAAAAAAAAGCTTACGGTAACTGGTATTCCCAGGCGGTCTCCCATCCAAGTACTAACCAGGCCCGACCCTGCTTAGCCTCCGAGATCGGACGAGATCGGGCGCTCTCAGGGTAGTATGGCCGTAAGCCGTGAGACCGCTCAGAATTTTTCATTTTATAGACACAATCGCCCCTGAAACCATGCCAAGCAGCGGCGGGACTTGATGGCTGTGGTAAAAGTTTCCTTTCACAATTGACGTGGGAAAAAAAAAAAAAAAAAAAGGCTTTCAGCACCTGGTATTCCCGGACGGTCACCCTTCACTTTTTTTTTTTTTTTTTTTTTTTTTTACAACCAGGGCCGAAACAGTCTTTCTTCCAAGGCTTTTGGTGTTTTCTGGAAACATGGCTATCATGAAAAGTTATTGACAGCTTTTTATGCGGTAGCACGAATTTGCCGTTGCGACCTGCATTTTGCTGAATCAAAATAAATGCCTTGAAAAGTTTAAAAACACTTCATGGAAGTGTTGTGTTGGGTTCTTTTACAAGTCAAGCCTGCTGCTTTGAGTTCACAGGGAGCCATGCTCACTGTACATAGTCTGCTCTCTAGCGGTAAAAAATTTAACTACAATGCTGTGGATGTCACCACATAATATAGCTTTCAAACTCGTGTTATAGTTTCAATGTCGGAGTTTAAATTAGGCTTGCTGTTTCCGGATGCCATTCGTGATGGGTGTTGTAAAAAATAGCTTCTTAAACGATTGAAGTGCACATAAGAAAAAGAAAAAGAAAAAGCTTACAGCACCTGGTATTCCCAGGCGGTCTCCCATCCAAGTACTAACCAGGCCCGACCCTGCTTAGCTTCCGAGATCGGACGAGATCGGGAGTTCTCAGGGTAGTATGGCCGTAAGCCGTGAGGTGACCCAACATTTTGCATTTTATAGACACAATCGCCCCTGAAACTAGCGAGCGAGCCAATGAAGCCTTCAAAACTGCTTCGGCACATGGAGACCAAGCATCCTGCATTAAAAGACAAACTTTAACCACTTCGGGTTTCATTGTCTCCGATTACGCCTGGATGGGACCGGCTCGTTTCTGAGAAACAAGCTCGGTGCTCCCAATAATTCAACGTAATGGTGACTTTTATTTTTATGTGGTTTATATTTGTTTTTATGCCAGTCGTATCATTTTATTTAATCGTATTTACCGTATTTGCCGGTGTACAGGTCGACTCGGTGTATAAGTCGACCCCCTAAAATTCGACGGAAATTTACGATTTTATGATATATCCTTTGTATAAGTCGAGCTCAATTGTTGCATTATATTAAACTTCAAAATTCAATATGCGAAATTTATTGACGAAATGTGTTCAAATTCTGGGAGGCCGTGCGCATGCTGCTGTTTATAAGCACCGCGGAGGAGATCGCGGCCGGCGAGCTCGCGCACGCCGCCCGGCACCAACGGGAGGCCGGAAATAGCTCCAAGCCGAGCGGATCGGCACTTTATAAGCACCGCGGAGGAGATCGCGGCGCCTCATTGGACTTCCAGCGGCCGGCGAGCTCGCGCACCCGCCCGGCACATCCGGGAGGCCGTGCGCACGAGCCAAGTGGCCGAAAATAGCCCCCGCCGAGCGGATCGGCTGTTTATAAGCACCGCGGAGGTGGTCGCGGCGCCTCATTCGACTTCCAGCGGCCGGCGAGCTCGCGCACCCGCCCGGCACATCCGGGAGGCCGTGCGCACGAGCCAAGTGGCCGAAAATAGCCCCGCCGAGCGGATCGGCTGTTTATAAGCACCGCGGAGGTGGTCGGGCGCCTCATTCGACTTCCAGCGGCCGGCGAGCTCGCGCACCCGCCCGGCACATCCGGGAGGCCGTGCGCACAAGCCAAGTGGCCGAAAATAGCCCCCGCCGAGCGGATTGGCTGTTTATAAGCACCGCGGAGGTGGTCGCGGCGCCTCATTCGACTTCCAGCGGCCGGCGAGCTCGCGCACCCGCCCGGCACATCCGGGAGGCCGTGCGCACGAGCCAAGTGGCCGAAAATAGCCCCCGCCGAGCGGATCGGTTGTTTATAAGCACCGCGGAGGTGGTCGCGGCGCCTCATTCGACTTCCAGCGGCCGGCGAGCTCGCGCACCCGCCCGGCACATCCGAGAGGCCGTGCGCACGAGCCAAGTGGCCGAAAATAGCCCCCGCCGAGCGGATCGGCTGTTTGTAAGCACCGCGGAGGTGGTCGCGGCGCCTCATTCGACTTCCAGCGGCCGGCGAGCTCGCGCACCCGCCCGGCACATCCGGGAGGCCGTGCGCACGAGCCAAGTGGCCGAAAATAGCCCCCGCCGAGCGGATCGGCTGTTTATAAGCACCGCGGAGGTGGTCGC
>NC_090865.1:12288011-12325105 GCF_024217435.2 Syngnathus scovelli
GCCGGCGAGCTCGCGCACCCGCCCGGCACATCCGGGAGGCCGTGCGCACAAGCCAAGTGGCCGAAAATAGCCCCCGCCGAGCGGATTGGCTGTTTATAAGCACCGCGGAGGTGGTCGCGGCGCCTCATTCGACTTCCAGCGGCCGGCGAGCTCGCGCACCCGCCCGGCACATCCGGGAGGCCGTGCGCACGAGCCAAGTGGCCGAAAATAGCCCCCGCCGAGCGGATCGGTTGTTTATAAGCACCGCGGAGGTGGTCGCGGCGCCTCATTCGACTTCCAGCGGCCGGCGAGCTCGCGCACCCGCCCGGCACATCCGAGAGGCCGTGCGCACGAGCCAAGTGGCCGAAAATAGCCCCCGCCGAGCGGATCGGCTGTTTGTAAGCACCGCGGAGGTGGTCGCGGCGCCTCATTCGACTTCCAGCGGCCGGCGAGCTCGCGCACCCGCCCGGCACATCCGGGAGGCCGTGCGCACGAGCCAAGTGGCCGAAAATAGCCCCCGCCGAGCGGATCGGCTGTTTATAAGCACCGCGGAGGTGGTCGCGGCGCCTCATTCGACTTCCAGCGGCCGGCGAGCTCGCGCACCCGCCCGGCACATCCGGGAGGCCGTGCGCACGAGCCAAGTGGCCGAAAATAGCCCCCGCCGAGCGGATCGGCTGTTTATAAGCACCGCGGAGGTGGTCGCGGCGGCTCATTCGACTTCCAGCGGCCGGCGAGCTCGCGCACCCGCCCGGCACATCCGGGAGGCCGTGCGCACGAGCCAAGTGGCCGAAAATAGCCCCCGCCGAGCGGATCGGCTGTTTATAAGCACCGCGGAGGTGGTCGCGGCGCCTCATTCGACTTCCAGCGGCCGGCGAGCTCGCGCACCCGCCCGGCACATCCGGGAGGCCGTGCGCACGAGCCAAGTGGCCGAAAATAGCCGCCGCCGAGCGGATCGGCTGTTTATAAGCACCGCGGAGGTGGTCGCGGCGCCTCATTCGACTTCCAGCGGCCGGCGAGCTCGCGCACCCGCCCGGCACATCCGGGAGGCCGTGCGCACGAGCCAAGTGGCCGAAAATAGCCCCCGCCGAGCGGATCGGCTGTTTATAAGCACCGCGGAGGTGGTCGCGGCGCCTCATTCGACTTCCAGCGGCCGGCGAGATCGCGCACCCGCCCGGCACATCCGGGAGGCCGTGCGCACGAGCCAAGTGGCCGAAAATAGCCCCCGCCGAGCGGATCGGCTGTTTATAAGCACCGCGGAGGTGGTCGCGGCGCCTCATTCGACTTCAAGCGGCCGGCGAGCTCGCGCACCCGCCCGGCACATCCGGGAGGCCGTGCGCACGAGCCAAGTGGCCGAAAATATCCACCGCCGAGCGGATCGGCTGTTAATAAGCACCGCGGAGGTGGTCGCGGCGCCTCATTCGACTTCAAGCGGCCGGCGAGCTCGCGCACCCGCCCGGCACATCCGGGAGGCCGTGCGCACGAGCCAAGTGGCCGAAAATAGTCCCCGCCGAGCGGATCGGCTGTTTATAAGCACCGCGGAGGTGGTCGCGGCGCCTCATTCGACTTCCAGCGGCCGGCGAGCTCGCGCACCCGCCCGGCACATCCGGGAGGCCGTGCGCACGAGCCAAGTGGCCGAAAATAGCCCCCGCCGAGCGGATCGGCTGTTTATAAGCACCGCGGAGGTGGTCGCGGCGCCTCATTCGACTTCCAGCGGGCCGCGCACTCGCGCACGCCGCTCGGTTCAAATTTTCTAAGTGCAACGCACAATGAGATGCATGAGAAACGGCCTTGGTTACCATCACATTTGAAGCGATGAGTACGAAGTTAAATTTTATGACTCGGTGTATAAGTCGAGGTCGATTTTTTTCGGTCGATTTTGGATCGAAAAAGGTCGACCAATACACCGGCAAATACGGTATATATACTTATTATAAATGTAGTATTTATTTATATAGATTTATTGTTTATTTATATATATAAAGGCAGGTCCGCAAAAATATTTCTGACGCGTAGCCGGTCCGTGGCGCAAGAAAGGTTGGGGACCACTAGTCTAAAAGAATCTGGCCGTAACTGGAATAGGGTTCTACGCGAATGCCCAACGGAAAAGTGAAGTGCACAAAACCTGCATTTGGCTGTATCAAAATAAATGTCATGAAAAAGGTAAAAACACTACATGGAAGCGCAATGTGTTGTGCTGGTTTCTTTTACAAGTAAAGACTGCTGCTTTGAGTTCACAGGGAGCCATGCTCTTTATTCACTGTACATAGAGGTTTTTAACTCGTGTTGTAGTTTCAGTGTCGGAGTTCAAACTAGGCTTGCAGTTTCCGAATGCCATTCGTGATGGGTGCTGTAAAAAGTTCTTGGCTTAAACGATTGAAGTGCACATAAGAAAAAAAAAAAAGAGCTTGAAGTGCACATAAGAAAAAGAAAAAGCTTACAGCACCTGGTATTCCCAGGCAGTCTCCCATCCAAGTACTAACCAGGCCCGACCCTGCTTAGCTTCGGAGATCAGACGAGATCAGGCGTTCTCAGGGTAGTATGGCCGTAAGCCGTGAGGTGACCCAACATTTTGCATTTTATAGACACAATCGCCCCTGAAACTAGCGAGCGAGCCAATGAAGCCTTCAAAACTGCTTCGGCACATGGAGACCAAGCATCCTGCATTAAAAGACAAACCTTAACCACTTTGGGTTTCATTGTCTCCGATTACGCCTGGATGGGACCGGCTCGTTTCTGAGAAACAAGCTCGGTGCTCCCAATAATTCAACGTAATGGTGACTTTTATTTTTATGTGGTTTATATTTGTTTTTATGCCAGTCGTATCATTTTCCATCCATCCATCCATTTTCTGAACCGCTTAGTCCCCACGGGGGTCGCGGGCGTGCTGGAGCCTATCCCAGCCGTCATCGGGCAGTAGGCGGGGGACACCCTGAACTGGTTGCCAGCCAATCGCAGGGCACACAGAGACAGACAACCAATCTCACTCACACTCACACCTAGGGACAATTTAGAGTCTTCAATCGGCCTACCAAGCATGTTTTTGGAATGTGGGAGGAAACCGGAGTGCCCGGAGAAAACCCACGCGGGCCCGGGGAGAACATGCAAACTCCACACAGGGAGGGCCGGAGGTGGAATCGAACCCGCACCCTCCTAACTGTGAGGCGGACGTGCTACCCAGTGAGCCACCGAGCCGCCCGTCGTATCATTTTATTTAATCCTATTTATATATATTTATTATAAATGTAGTATTTATTTATATAGATTTATTGTTTATTTATATATATAAAGGCAGGTCCGCAAAAATATTTCTGACGCGTAGCCGGTCCGTGGCGCAAGAAAGTTTGGGTACCACTAGTCTAAAAGAATCTGGCCGTAACTGGAATAGGGTTCTACGCGAATGCCCAACGGAAAAGTGAAGTGCACAAAACCTGCATTTGGCTGTATCAAAATAAATGTCATGAAAAAGGTAAAAACACTACATGGAAGCACAATGTGTTGTGCTGGGATCTTTTACAAGTAAAGACTGCTGCTTTGAGTTCACAGGGAGCCATGCTCTTTATTCACTGTACATAGTCTGTCCTCTGGCGGTAAAAACGTGAACTGCAATGCTATGGCTGTCGCCACACAATGTAGGTTTTAAACTCGTGTTGTAGTTTCAGTGTCGGAGTTCAAACTAGGCTTGCAGTTTCCGAATGCCATTCTTGATGGGTGCTGTAAAAAGTTCTTGGCTTAAACGATTGAAGTGCACATAAGAAAAAAAAAAAAAAAAAAAAGCTTACGGTAACTGGTATTCCCAGGCGGTCTCCCATCCAAGTACTAACCAGGCCCGACCCTGCTTAGCCTCCGAGATCGGGCGCTCTCAGGGTAGTATGGCCGTAAGCCGTGAGACCGCTCAGAATTTTTCATTTTATAGACACAATCGCCCCTGAAACCATGCCAAGCAGCGGCGGGACTTGATGGCTGTGGTAAAAGTTTCCTTTCACAATTGACGTGGGAAAAAAAAAAAAAAAAAAAAAGGCTTTCAGCACCTGGTATTCCCGGACGGTCACCCTTCCCTTTTGTTTTTTTTTGTTTTTTTTACAACCAGGGCCGAAACAGTCTTTCTTCCAAGGCTTTTGGTGTTTTCTGGAAACATGGCTATCATGAAAAGTTATTGACAGCTTTTTATGCGGTAGCACGAATTTGCCGTTGCGACCTGCATTTTGCTGAATCAAAATAAATGCCTTGAAAAGTTTAAAAACACTTCATGGAAGTGTTGTGTTGGGTTCTTTTACAAGTCAAGCCTGCTGCTTTGAGTTCACAGGGAGCCATGCTCACTGTACATAGTCTGCTCTCTAGCGGTAAAAAATTTAACTACAATGCTGTGGATGTCACCACATAATATAGCTTTCAAACTCGTGTTATAGTTTCAATGTCGGAGTTTAAATTAGGCTTGCTGTTTCCGGATGCCATTCGTGATGGGTGTTGTAAAAAATAGCTTCTTAAACGATTGAAGTGCACATAAGAAAAAGAAAAAGCTTACAGCACCTGGTATTCCCAGGCGGTCTCCCATCCAAGTACTAACCAGGCCCGACCCTGCTTAGCTTCCGAGATCGGACGAGATCGGGCGTTCTCAGGGTAGTATGGCCGTAAGCCGTGAGGTGACCCATCATTTTGCATTTTATAGACACAATCGCCCCTGAAACTAGCGAGCGAGCCAATGAAGCCTTCAAAACTGCTTCGGCACATGGAGACCAAGCATCCTGCATTAAAAGACAAACCTTAACCACTTCGGGTTTCATTGTCTCCGATTACGCCTGGATGGGACCGGCTCGTTTCTGAGAAACAAGCTCGGTGCTCCCAATAATTCAACGTAATGGTGACTTTTATTTTTATGTGGTTTATATATGTTTTTATGCCAGTCGTATCATTTTATTTAATCGTATTTACCGTATTTGCCGGTGTACAGGTCGACTCGGTGTATAAGTCGACCCCCTAAAATTCGACGGAAATTTACGATTTTATGATATATCCTTTGTATAAGTCGAGCTCAATTGTTGCATTATATTAAACTTCAAAATTCAATATGCGAAATTTATTGACGAAATGTGTTCAAATTCTGGGAGGCCGTGCGCATGCTGCTGTTTATAAGCACCGCGGAGGAGATCGCGGCCGGCGAGCTCGCGCACGCCGCCCGGCACCAACGGGAGGCCGGAAATAGCTCCAAGCCGAGCGGATCGGCACTTTAAAAGCACCGCGGAGGAGATCGCGGCGCCTCATTGGACTTCCAGCGGCCGGCGAGCTCGCGCACCCGCCCGGCACATCCGGGAGGCCGTGCGCACGAGCCAAGTGGCCGAAAATAGCCCCCGCCGAGCGGATCGGCAGTTTATAAGCACCGCGGAGGTGGTCGCGGCGCCTCATTCGACTTCCAGCGGCCGGCGAGCTCGCGCACCCGCCCGGCACATCCGGGAGGCCGTGCGCACGAGCCAAGTGGCCGAAAATAGCCCCCGCCGAGCGGATCGGCTGTTTATAAGCACCGCGGAGGTGGTCGCGGCGCCTCATTCGACTTCCAGCGGCCGGCGAGATCGCGCACCCGCCCGGCACATCCGGGAGGCCGTGCGCACGAGCCAAGTGGCCGAAAATAGCCCCCGCCGAGCGGATCGGCTGTTTATAAGCACCGCGGAGGTGGTTGCGGCGCCTCATTCGACTTCCGGCGGCCGGCGAGCTCGCGCACCCGCCCGGCACATCCGGGAGGCCGTGCGCACGAGCCAAGTGGCCGAAAATAGCCCCCGCCGAGCGGATCGGCTGTTTATAAGCACCGCGGAGGTGGTCGCGGCGCCTCATTCGACTTCCAGCGGCCGGCGAGCCCGCGCACCCGCCTGGCACATCCGGGAGGCCGTGCGCACGAGCCAAGTGGCCGAAAATAGCCCCCGCCGAGCGGATCGGCTGTTTATAAGCACCGCGGGGGTGGTTGCGGCGCCTCATTCGACTTCCAGCGGCCGGCGAGCTCGCGCACCCGCCCGGCACATCCGGGAGGCCGTGCGCACGAGCCAAGTGGCCGAAAATAGCCCCCGCCGAGCGGATCGACTGTTTATAAGCACCGCGGAGGTGGTCGCGGCGCCTCATTCGACTTCCAGCGGCCGGCGAGCTCGCGCACCCGCCCGGCACATCCGAGAGGCCGTGCGCACGAGCCAAGTGGCCGAAAATAGCCCCCGCCGAGCGGATCGGCTGTTTGTAAGCACCGCGGAGGTGGTCGCGGCGCCTCGTTCGACTTCCAGCGGCCGGCGAGCTCGCGCACCCGCCCGGCACATCCGAGAGGCCGTGCGCACGAGCCAAGTGGCCGAAAATAGCCCCCGCCGAGCGGATCGGCTGTTTGTAAGCACCGCGGAGGTGGTCGCGGCGCCTCATTCGACTTCCAGCGGCCGGCGAGCTCGCGCACCCGCCCGGCACATCCGGGAGGCCGTGCGCACGAGCCAAGTGGCCGAAAATAGCCCCCGCCGAGCGGATCGGCTGTTTATAAGCACCGCGGAGGTGGTCGCGGCGCCTCATTCGACTTCCAGCGGCCGGCGAGCTCGCGCACCCGCCCGGCACATCCGGGAGGCCGTGCGCACGAGCCAAGTGGCCGAAAATAGCCCCCGCCGAGCGGATCGGCTGTTTATAAGCACCGCGGAGGTGGTCGCGGCGCCTCATTCGACTTCCAGCGGCCGGCGAGCTCGCGCACCCGCCCGGCACATCCGGGAGGCCGTGCGCACGAGCCAAGTGGCCGAAAATAGCCCCCGCCGAGCGGATCGGCTGTTTATAAGCACCGCGGAGGTGGTCGCGGCGCCTCATTCGACTTCCAGCGGCCAGCGAGCTCGCGCACCCGCCCGGCACATCCGGGAGGCCGTGCGCACGAGCCAAGTGGCCGAAAATAGCCCCCGCCGAGCGGATCGGCTGTTTATAAGCACCGCGGAGGTGGTCGCGGCGCCTCATTCGACTTCCAGCGGCCGGCGAGCTCGCGCACCCGCCCGGCACATCCGGGAGGCCGTGCGCACGAGCCAAGTGGCCGAAAATAGCCCCCGCCGAACGGATCGGCTGTTTATAAGCACCGCGGAGGTGGTCGCGGCGCCTCATTCGACTTCCAGCGGCCGGCGAGCTCGCGCACCCGCCCGGCACATCCGGGAGGCCGTGCGCACGAGCCGTGGCCGAAAATAGCCCCCGCCGAGCGGATCGGCTGTTTATAAGCACCGCGGAGGTGGTCGCGGCGCCTCATTCGACTTCCAGCGGCCGGCGAGCTCGCGCACCCGCCCGGCACATCCGGGAGGCCGTGCGCACGAGCCAAGTGGCCGAAAATAGCCCCCGCCGAGCGGATCGGCTGTTTATAAGCACCGCAGAGGTGGTCGCGGCGCCTCATTCGACTTCCGGCGGGCGGTGAGCTCGCGCACCCGCCCGGCACATCCGGGAGGCCGTGCGCACGAGCCAAGTGGCCGAAAATAGCCCCCGCCGAGCGGATCGGCTGTTTATAAGCACCGCGGAGGTGGTCGCGGCGCCTCATTCGACTTCAAGCGGCCGGCGAGCTCGCGCACCCGCCCGGCACATCCGGGAGGCCGTGCGCACGAGCCAAGTGGCCGAAAATAGCCACCGCCGAGCGGATCGGCTGTTAATAAGCACCGCGGAGGTGGTCGCGGCGCCTCATTCGACTTCAAGCGGCCGGCGAGCTCGCGCACCCGCCCGGCACATCCGGGAGGCCGTGCGCACGAGCCAAGTGGCCGAAAATAGCCCCCGCCGAGCGGATCGGCTGTTTATAAGCACCGCGGAGGTGGTCGCGGCGCCTCATTCGACTTCCAGCGGCCGGCGAGCTCGCGCACCCGCCCGGCACATCCGGGAGGCTGTGCGCACGAGCCAAGTGGCCGAAAATAGCCCCCGCCGAGCGGATCGGCTGTTAATAAGCACCGCGGAGGTGGTCGCGGCGCCTCATTCGACTTCCAGCGGCCGGCGAGCTCGCGCACCCGCCCGGCACATCCGGGAGTCCGTGCGCACGAGCCAAGTGGGCGAAAATAGCCCCCGCCGAGCGGATCGGCTGTTTATAAGCACCGCGGAGGTGGTTGCGACGCCTCATTCGACTTCCAGCGGCCGGCGAGCTCGCGCACCCGCCCGGCACATCCGGGAGGCCGTGCGCACGAGCCAAGTGGCCGAAAATAGCCCCCGCCGAGCGGATCGGCTGTTTATAAGCACCGCGGAGGTGGTCGCGGCGCCTCATTCGACTTCCAGCGGCCGGCGAGCTCGCGCACCCGCCCGGAACATCCGGGAGGCCGTGCGCACGAGCCAAGTGGCCGAAAATAGCCCCCGCCGAGCGGATCGGCTGTTTATAAGCACCGCGGAGGTGGTCGCGGCGCCTCATTCGACTTCCAGCGGCCGGCGAGCTCGCGCACCCGCCCGGCACATCCGGGAGGCCGTGCGCACGAGCCAAGTGGCCGAAAATAGCCCCCGCCGAGCGGATCGGCTGTTTATAAGCACCGCGGAGGTGGTCGCGGCGCCTCATTCGACTTCCAGCGGCCGGCGAGCTCGCGCACCCGCCCGGCACATCCGGGAGGCCGTGCGCACGAGCCAAGTGGCCGAAAATAGACCCCGCCGAGCGGATCGGCTGTTTATAAGCACCGCGGAGGTGGTCGCGGCGCCTCATTCGACTTCCAGCGGCCGGCGAGCTCGCGCACCCGCCCGGCACATCCGGGAGGCCGTGCGCACGAGCCAAGTGGCCGAAAATAGCCCCCGCCGAGCGGATCGGCTGTTTATAAGCACCGCGGAGGTGGTCGCGGCGCCTCATTCGACTTCCAGCGGCCGGCGAGCTCGCGCACCCGCCCGGCACATCCGGGAGGCCGTGCGCACGAGCCAAGTGGCCAAAAATAGCCCCCGCCGAGCGGATCGGCTGTTTATAAGCACCGCGGAGGTGGTCGCGGCGCCTCATTCGACTTCCAGCGGCCGGCGAGCTCGCGCACCCGCCCGGCACATCCGGGAGGCCGTGCGCACGAGCCAAGTGGCCGAAAATAGCCCACGCCGAGCGGATCGGCTGTTTATAAGCACCGCGGAGGTGGTCGCGGCGCCTCATTCGACTTCCAGCGGCCGGCGAGCTCGCGCACCCGCCCGGCACATCCGGGAGGCCGTGCGCACGAGCCAAGTGGCCGAAAATAGCCCCCGCCGAGCGGATCGGCTGTTTATAAGCACCGCGGAGGTGGTCGCGGCGCCTCATTCGACTTCCAGCGGCCGGCGAGCTCGCGCACCCGCCCGGCACATCCGGGAGGCCGTGCGCACGAGCCAAGTGGCCGAAAATAGCCCCCGCCGAGCGGATCGGCAGTTTGTAAGCACCGCGGAGGTGGTCGCGGCGCCTCATTCGACTTCCAGCGGCCGGCGAGCTCGCGCACCCGCCCGGCACATCCGGGAGGCCGTGCGCACGAGCCAAGTGGCCGAAAATAGCCCCCGCCGAGCGGATTGGCTTTTTATAAGCACCGCGGAGGTGGTCGCGGCGCCTCATTCGACTTCCAGCGGCCGGCGAGCTCGCGCACCCGCCCGGCACATCCGGGAGGCCGTGCGCACGAGCCAAGTGGCCGAAAATAGCCCCCGCCGAGCGGATCGGCTGTTTATAAGCACCGCAGAGGTGGTCGCGGCGCCTCATTCAGCTTCCGGCGGGCGGTGAGCTCGCGCACCCGCCCGGCACATCCGGGAGGCCGTGCGCACGAGCCAAGTGGCCGAAAATAGCCCCCGCCGAGCGGATCGGCTGTTTATAAGCACCGCGGAGGTGGTCGCGGCGCCTCATTCGACTTCAAGCGGCCGGCGAGCTCGCGCACCCGCCCGGCACATCCGGGAGGCCGTGCGCACGAGCCAAGTGGCCGAAAATAGCCACCGCCGAGCGGATCGGCTGTTAATAAGCACCGCGGAGGTGGTCGCGGCGCCTCATTCGACTTCAAGCGGCCGGCGAGCTCGCGCACCCGCCCGGCACATCCGGGAGGCCGTGCGCACGAGCCAAGTGGCCGAAAATAGCCCCCGCCGAGCGGATCGGCTGTTTATAAGCACCGCGGAGGTGGTCGCGGCGCCTCATTCGACTTCCAGCGGCCGGCGAGCTCGCGCACCCGCCCGGCACATCCGGGAGGCTGTGCGCACGAGCCAAGTGGCCGAAAATAGCCCCCGCCGAGCGGATCGGCTGTTAATAAGCACCGCGGAGGTGGTCGCGGCGCCTCATTCGACTTCCAGCGGCCGGCGAGCTCGCGCACCCGCCCGGCACATCCGGGAGGCTGTGCACACGAGCCAAGTGGCCGAAAATAGCCCCCGCCGAGCGGATCGGCTGTTTATAAGCACCGCGGAGGTGGTCGCGACGCCTCATTCGACTTCCAGCGGCCGGCGAGCTCGCGCACCCGCCCGGCACATCCGGGAGGCCGTGCGCACGAGCCAAGTGGCCGAAAACAGCCCCCGCCGAGCGGATCGGCTGTTTATAAGCACCGCGGAGGTGGTCGCGGCGCCTCATTCGACTTCCAGCGGCCGGCGAGCTCGCGCACCCGCCCGGCACATCTGGGAGGCCGTGCGCACGAGCCAAGTGGCCGAAAATAGCCCCCGCCGAGCGGATCGGCTGTTTATAAGCACCGCGGAGGTAGTCGCGGCGCCTCATTCGACTTCCAGCGGCCGGCGAGCTCGCGCACCCGCCCGGCACATCCGGGAGGCCGTGCGCACGAGCCAAGTGGCCGAAAATAGCCCCCGCCGAGCGGATCGGCTGTTTATAAGCACCGCGGAGGTGGTCGCGGCGCCTCATTCGACTTCCAGCGGCCGGCGAGCTCGCGCACCCGCCCGGCACATCTTCCGAGATCAGACGAGATCAGGCGTTCTCAGGGTAGTATGGCCGTAAGCCGTGAGGTGACCCAACATTTTGCATTTTATAGACACAATCGCCCCTGAAACTAGCGAGCAAGCCAATGAAGCCTTCAAAACTGCTTCGGCACATGGAGACCAAGCATCCTGCATTAAAAGACAAACCTTAACCACTTTGGGTTTCATTGTCTCCGATTACGCCTGGATGGGACCGGCTCGTTTCTGAGAAACAAGCTCGGTGCTCCCAATAATTCAACGTAATGGTGACTTTTATTTTTATGTGGTTTATATTTGTTTTATGCCAGTCGTATCATTTTATTTAATCCTATTTATATATATTTATTATAAATGTAGTATTTATTTATATAGATTTATTGTTTATTTATATATATAAAGGCAGGTCCGCAAAAATATTTCTGACGCGTAGCCGGTCCGTGGCGCAAGAAAGTTTGGGGACCACTAGTCTAAAAGAATCTGGCCGTAACTGGAATAGGGTTCTACGCGATGCCCAACGGAAAAGTGAAGTGCACAAAACCTGCATTTGGCTGTATCAAAATAAATGTCATGAAAAAGGTAAAAACACTACATGGAAGCACAATGTGTTGTGCTGGGATCTTTTACAAGTAAAGACTGCTGCTTTGAGTTCACAGGGAGCCATGCTCTTTATTCACTGTACATAGTCTGTCCTCTAGCGGTAAAAACGTGAACTGCAATGCTATGGCTGTCGCCACACAATGTAGGTTTTAAACTCGTGTTGTAGTTTCAGTGTCGGAGTTCAAACTAGGCTTGCAGTTTCCGAATGCCATTCTTGATGGGTGCTGTAAAAAGTTCTTGGCTTAAACGATTGAAGTGCACATAAGAAAAAAAAAAAAAAAAAAAAAGCTTACGGTAACTGGTATTCCCAGGCGGTCTCCCATCCAAGTACTAACCAGGCCCGACCCTGCTTAGCATCCGAGATCGGACGAGATCGGGCGCTCTCAGGGTAGTATGGCCGTAAGCCGTGAGACCGCTCAGAATTTTTCATTTTATAGACACAATCGCCCCTGAAACCATGCCAAGCAGCGGCGGGACTTGATGGCTGTGGTAAAAGTTTCCTTTCACAATTGACGTGGGAAAAAAAAAAAAAAAAGGCTTTCAGCACCTGGTATTCCCGGACGGTCACCCTTCCCTTTTGTTTTTTTTTGTTTTTTTTTACAACCAGGGCCAAAACAGTCTTTCTTCCAAGGCTTTTGGTGTTTTCTGGAAACATGGCTATCATGAAAAGTTATTGACAGCTTTTTATGCGGTAGCACGAATTTGCCGTTGCGACCTGCATTTTGCTGAATCAAAATAAATGCCTTGAAAAGTTTAAAAACACTTCATGGAAGTGTTGTGTTGGGTTCTTTTACAAGTCAAGCCTGCTGCTTTGAGTTCACAGGGAGCCATGCTCACTGTACATAGTCTGCTCTCTAGCGGTAAAAAATTTAACTACAATGCTGTGGATGTCACCACATAATACGTATAGCTTTCAAACTCGTGTTATAGTTTCAATGTCGGAGTTTAAATTAGGCTTGCTGTTTCCGGATGCCATTCGTGATGGGTGTTGTAAAAAATAGCTTCTTAAACGATTGAAGTGCACATAAGAAAAAGAAAAAGCTTACAGCACCTGGTATTCCCAGGCGGTCTCCCATCCAAGTACTAACCAGGCCCGACCCTGCTTAGCTTCCGAGATCGGACGAGATCGGGCGTTCTCAGGGTAGTATGGCCGTAAGCCGTGAGGTGACCCAACATTTTGCATTTTATAGACACAATCGCCCCTGAAACTAGCGAGCGAGCCAATGAAGCCTTCAAAACTGCTTCGGCACATGGAGACCAAGCATCCTGCATTAAAAGACAAACCTTAACCACTTTGGGTTTCATTGTCTCCGATTACGCCTGGATGGGACCGGCTCGTTTCTGAGAAACAAGCTCGGTGCTCCCAATAATTCAACGTAATGGTGACTTTTATTTTTATGTGGTTTATATTTGTTTTTATGCCAGTCGTATCATTTTATTTAATCCTATTTATATATATTTATTATAAATGTAGTATTTATTTATATAGATTTATTGTTTATTTATATATATAAAGGCAGGTCCGCAAAAATATTTCTGACGCGTAGCCGGTCCGTGGCGCAAGAAAGTTTGGGTACCACTAGTCTAAAAGAATCTGGCCGTAACTGGAATAGGGTTCTACGCGAATGCCCAACGGAAAAGTGAAGTGCACAAAACCTGCATTTGGCTGTATCAAAATAAATGTCATGAAAAAGGTAAAAACACTACATGGAAGCACAATGTGTTGTGCTGGGATCTTTTACAAGTAAAGACTGCTGCTTTGAGTTCACAGGGAGCCATGCTCTTTATTCACTGTACATAGTCTGTCCTCTAGCGGTAAAAACGTGAACTGCAATGCTATGGCTGTCGCCACACAATGTAGGTTTTAAACTCGTGTTGTAGTTTCAGTGTCGGAGTTCAAACTAGGCTTGCAGTTTGCGAATGCCATTCTTGATGGGTGCTGTAAAAAGTTCTTGGCTTAAACGATTGAAGTGCACATAAGAAAAAAAAAAAAAAAAAAAAGCTTACGGTAACTGGTATTCCCAGGCGGTCTCCCATCCAAGTACTAACCAGGCCCGACCCTGCTTAGCCTCCGAGATCGGACGAGATCGGGCGCTCTCAGGGTAGTATGGCCGTAAGCCGTGAGACCGCTCAGAATTTTTCATTTTATAGACACAATCGCCCCTGAAACCATGCCAAGCAGCGGCGGGACTTGATGGCTGTGGTAAAAGTTTCCTTTCACAATTGACGTGGGAAAAAAAAAAAAAAAAAAGGCTTTCAGCACCTGGTATTCCCGGACGGTCACCCTTCACTTTTTTTTTTTTTTTTTTTTTTTTTACAACCAGGGCCGAAACAGTCTTTCTTCCAAGGCTTTTGGTGTTTTCTGGAAACATGGCTATCATGAAAAGTTATTGACAGCTTTTTATGCGGTAGCACGAATTTGCCGTTGCGACCTGCATTTTGCTGAATCAAAATAAATGCCTTGAAAAGTTTAAAAACACTTCATGGAAGTGTTGTGTTGGGTTCTTTTACAAGTCAAGCCTGCTGCTTTGAGTTCACAGGGAGCCATGCTCACTGTACATAGTCTGCTCTCTAGCGGTAAAAAATTTAACTACAATGCTGTGGATGTCACCACATAATATAGCTTTCAAACTCGTGTTATAGTTTCAATGTCGGAGTTTAAATTAGGCTTGCTGTTTCCGGATGCCATTCGTGATGGGTGTTGTAAAAAATAGCTTCTTAAACGATTGAAGTGCACATAAGAAAAAGAAAAAGCTTACAGCACCTGGTATTCCCAGGCGGTCTCCCATCCAAGTACTAACCAGGCCCGACCCTGCTTAGCTTCCGAGATCGGACGAGATCGGGCGTTCTCAGGGTAGTATGGCCGTAAGCCGTGAGGTGACCCAACATTTTGCATTTTATAGACACAATCGCCCCTGAAACTAGCGAGCGAGCCAATGAAGCCTTCAAAACTGCTTCGGCACATGGAGACCAAGCATCCTGCATTAAAAGACAAACTTTAACCACTTCGGGTTTCATTGTCTCCGATTACGCCTGGATGGGACCGGCTCGTTTCTGAGAAACAAGCTCGGTGCTCCCAATAATTCAACGTAATGGTGACTTTTATTTTTATGTGGTTTATATTTGTTTTTATGCCAGTCGTATCATTTTATTTAATCGTATTTACCGTATTTGCCGGTGTACAGGTCGACTTGGTGTATAAGTCGACCCCCTAAAATTCGACGGAAATTTACGATTTTATGATATATCCTTTGTATAAGTCGAGCTCAATTGTTGCATTATATTAAACTTCAAAATTCAATATGCGAAATTTATTGACGAAATGTGTTCAAATTCTGGGAGGCCGTGCGCATGCTGCTGTTTATAAGCACCGCGGAGGAGATCGCGGCCGGCGAGCTCGCGCACGCCGCCCGGCACCAACGGGAGGCCGGAAATAGCTCCAAGCCGAGCGGATCGGCACTTTATAAGCACCGCGGAGGAGATCGCGGCGCCTCATTGGACTTCCAGCGGCCGGCGAGCTCGCGCACCCGCCCGGCACATCCGGGAGGCCGTGCGCACGAGCCAAGTGGCCGAAAATAGCCCCCGCCGAGCGGATCGGCTGTTTATAAGCACCGCGGAGGTGGTCGCGGCGCCTCATTCGACTTCCAGCGGCCGGCGAGCTCGCGCACCCGCCCGGCACATCCGGGAGGCCGTGCGCACGAGCCAAGTGGCCGAAAATAGCCCCCGCCGAGCGGATCGGCTGTTTATAAGCACCGCGGAGGTGGTCGCGGCGCCTCATTCGACTTCCAGCGGCCGGCGAGCTCGCGCACCCGCCCGGCACATCCGGGAGGCCGTGCGCACGAGCCAAGTGGCCGAAAATAGCCCCCGCCGAGCGGATCGGCTGTTTATAAGCACCGCGGAGGTGGTCGCGGCGCCTCATTCGACTTCCAGCGGCCGGCGAGCTCGCGCACCCGCCCGGCACATCCGGGAGGCCGTGCGCACGAGCCAAGTGGCCGAAAATAGCCCCCGCCGAGCGGATCGGCTGTTTATAAGCACCGCGGAGGTGGTCGCGGCGCCTCATTCGACTTCCAGCGGCCGGCGAGCTCGCGCACCCGCCCGGCACATCCGGGAGGCCGTGCGCACGAGCCAAGTGGCCGAAAATAGCCCCCGCCGAGCGGATCGGCTGTTTATAAGCACCGCGGAGGTGGTCGCGGCGCCTCATTCGACTTCCAGCGGCCGGCGAGCTCGCGCACCCGCCCGGCACATCCGGGAGGCCGTGCGCACGAGCCAAGTGGCCGAAAATAGCCCCCGCCGAGCGGATCGGCTGTTTATAAGCACCGCGGAGGTGGTCGCGGCGCCTCATTCGACTTCCAGCGGCCGGCGAGCTCGCGCACCCGCCCGGCATATCCGGGAGGCCGTGCGCACGAGCCAAGTGGCCGAAAATAGCCCCCGCCGAGCGGATCGGCTGTTTATAAGCACCGCGGAGGTAGTCGCGGCGCCTCATTCGACTTCCAGCGGCCGGCGAGCTCGCGCACCCGCCCGGCACATCCGGGAGGCCGTGCGCACGAGCCAAGTGGCCGAAAATAGCCCCCGCCGAACGGATCGGCTGTTTATAAGCACCGCGGAGGTGGTCGCGGCGCCTCATTCGACTTCCAGCGGCCGGCGAGCTCGCGCACCCGCCCGGCACATCCGGGAGGCCGTGCGCACGAGCCAAGTGGCCGAAAATAGCCCCCGCCGAGCGGATCGGCTGTTTATAAGCACCGCGGAGGTGGTCGCGGCGCCTCATTCGACTTCCAGCGGCCGGCGAGCTCGCGCACCCGCCCGGCACATCCGGGAGGCCGTGCGCACGAGCCAAGTGGCCGAAAATAGCCCCCGCCGAGCGGATCGGCTGTTTATAAGCACCGCGGAGGTGGTCGCGGCGCCTCATTCGACTTCCAGCGGCCGGCGAGCTCGCGCACCCGCCCGGCACATCCGGGAGGTCGTGCGCACGAGCCAAGTGGCCGAAAATAGCCCCCGCCGAGCGGATCGGCTGTTTATAAGCACCGCGGAGGTGGTCGCGGCGCCTCATTCGACTTCCAGCGGCCGGCGAGCTCGCGCACCCGCCCGGCACATCCGGGAGGCCGTGCGCACGAGCCAAGTGGCCGAAAATAGCCCCCGCCGAGCGGATCGGCTGTTTATAAGCACCGCGGAGGTGGTCGCGGCGCCTCATTCGACTTCCAGCGGCCGGCGAGCTCGCGCACCCGCCCGGCACATCCGGGAGGCCGTGCGCACGAGCCAAGTGGCCGAAAATAGCCCCCGCCGAGCGGATCGGCTGTTTATAAGCACCGCGGAGGTAGTCGCGGCGCCTCATTCGACTTCCAGCGGCCGGCGAGCTCGCGCACCCGCCCGGCACATCCGGGAGGCCGTGCGCACGAGCCAAGTGGCCGAAAATAGCCCCCGCCGAACGGATCGGCTGTTTATAAGCACCGCGGAGGTGGTCGCGGCGCCTCATTCGACTTCCAGCGGCCGGCGAGCTCGCGCACCCGCCCGGCACATCCGGGAGGCCGTGCGCACGAGCCAAGTGGCCGAAAATAGCCCCCGCCGAGCGGATCGGCTGTTTATAAGCACCGCGGAGATGGTCGCGGCGCCTCATTCGACTTCCAGCGGCCGGCGAGCTCGCGCACCCGCCCGGCACATCCGGGAGGCCGTGCGCACGAGCCAAGTGGCCGAAAATAGCCCCCGCCGAGCGGATCGGCTGTTTATAAGCACCGCGGAGGTGGTCGCGGCGCCTCATTCGACTTCCAGCGGCCGGCGAGCTCGCGCACCCGCCCGGCACATCCGGGAGGCCGTGCGCACGAGCCAAGTGGCCGAAAATAGCCCCCGCCGAGCGGATCGGCTGTTTATAAGCACCGCGGAGGTGGTCGCGGCGCCTCATTCGACTTCCAGCGGCCGGCGAGCTCGCGCACCCGCCCGGCACATCCGGGAGGCCGTGCGCACGAGCCAAGTGGCCGAAAATAGACCCCGCCGAGCGGATCGGCTGTTTATAAGCACCGCGGAGGTGGTCGCGGCGCCTCATTCGACTTCCAGCGGCCGGCGAGCTCGCGCACCCGCCCGGCACATCCGGGAGGCCGTGCGCACGAGCCAAGTGGCCGAAAATAGCCCCCGCCGAGCGGATCGGCTGTTTATAAGCACCGCGGAGGTGGTCGCGGCGCCTCATTCGACTTCCAGCGGCCGGCGAGCTCGCGCACCCGCCCGGCACATCCGGGAGGCCGTGCGCACGAGCCAAGTGGCCGAAAATAGCCCCCGCCGAGCGGATCGGCTGTTTATAAGCACCGCGGAGGTGGTCGCGGCGCCTCATTCGACTTCCAGCGGCCGGCGAGCTCGCGCACCCGCCCGGCACATCCGGGAGGCCGTGCGCACGAGCCAAGTGGCCGAAAATAGCCCCCGCCGAGCGGATCGGCTGTTTATAAGCACCGCGGAGGTGGTCGCGGCGCCTCATTCGACTTCCAGCGGCCGGCGAGCTCGCGCACCCGCCCGGCACATCCGGGAGGCCGTGCGCACGAGCCAAGTGGCCGAAAATAGACCCCGCCGAGCGGATCGGCTGTTTATAAGCACCGCGGAGGTGGTCGCGGCGCCTCATTCGACTTCCAGCGGCCGGCGAGCTCGCGCACCCGCCCGGCACATCCGGGAGGCCGTGCGCACGAGCCAAGTGGCCGAAAATAGCCCCCGCCGAGCGGATCGGCTGTTTATAAGCACCGCAGAGGTGGTCGCGGCGCCTCATTCGACTTCCAGCGGCCGGCGAGCTCGCGCACCCGCCCGGCACATCCGGGAGGCCGTGCACAAGTGGCCCGAAAATAGCCCCCGCCGAGCGGATCGCTGTTTATAAGCACCGCGGAGGTGGTCGCGGCGCCTCATTCGACTTCAAGCGGCCGGCGAGCTCGCGCACCACCGCCCCGGCACATCCGGAGGCCGTTGCGCACGAGCCAAGTGGCCGAAAATAGCCCCCGCCGAGCGGATCGGCTGTTTATAAGCACCGCGGAGGTGGTCGCGGCGCCTCATTCGACTTCAAGCGGCCGGCGAGCTCGCGCACCCGCCCGGCACATCCGGGAGGCCGTGCGCACGAGCCAAGTGGCCGAAAATAGCCCCCGCCGAGCGGATCGGCTGTTTATAAGCACCGCGGAGGTGGTCGCGGCGCCTCATTCGACTTCAAGCGGCCGGCGAGCTCGCGCACCCGCCCGGCACATCCGGGAGGCCGTGCGCACGAGCCAAGTGGCCGAAAATAGCCACCGCCGAGCGGATCGGCTGTTTATAAGCACCGCGGAGGTGGTCGCGGCGCCTCATTCGACTTCAAGCGGCCGGCGAGCTCGCGCACCCGCCCGGCACATCCGGGAGGCCGTGCGCACGAGCCAAGTGGCCGAAAATAGCCCCCGCCGAGCGGATCGGCTGTTTATAAGCACCGCGGAGGTGGTCGCGGCGCCTCATTCGACTTCCAGCGGCCGGCGAGCTCGCGCACCCGCCCGGCACATCCGGGAGGCCGTGCGCACGAGCCAAGTGGCCGAAAATAGCCCCCGCCGAGCGGATCGGCTGTTTATAAGCACCGCGGAGGTGGTCGCGGCGCCTCATTCGACTTCCAGCGGCCGGCGAGCTCGCGCACCCGCCCGGCACATCCGGGAGGCCGTGCGCACGAGCCAAGTGGCCGAAAATAGCCCCCGCCGAGCGGATCGGCTGTTTATAAGCACCGCGGAGGTGGTCGCGGCGCCTCATTCGACTTCCAGCGGCCGGCGAGCTCGCGCACCCGCCCGGCACATCCGGGAGGCCGTGCGCACGAGCCAAGTGGCCGAAAATAGCCCCCGCCGAGCGGATCGGCTGTTTATAAGCACCGCGGAGGTGGTCGCGGCGCCTCATTCGACTTCCAGCGGCCGGCGAGCTCGCGCACCCGCCCGGCACATCCGGGAGGCCGTGCGCACGAGCCAAGTGGCCGAAAATAGGCCCCCGCCGAGCGGATCGGCTGTTTATAAGCACCGCGGAGGTGGTCGCGGCGCCTCATTCGACTTCCAGCGGCCGGCGAGCTCGCGCACCCGCCCGGCACATCCGGGAGGCCGTGCGCACGAGCCAAGTGGCCGAAAATAGCCCCCGCCGAGCGGATCGGCTGTTTATAAGCACCGCGGAGGTGGTCGCGGCGCCTCATTCGACTTCCAGCGGCCGGCGAGCTCGCGCACCCCGCCCGGCACATCCGGGAGGCCGTGCGCACGAGCCAAGTGGCCGAAAATAGCCCCCGCCGAGCGGATCGGCTGTTTATAAGCACCGCGGAGGTGGTCGCGGCGCCTCATTCGACTTCCAGCGGCCGGCGAGCTCGCGCACCCGCCCGGCACATCCGGGAGGCCGTGCGCACGAGCCAAGTGGCCGAAAATAGCCCCCGCCGAGCGGATCGGCTGTTTATAAGCACCGCGGAGGTGGTCGCGGCGCCTCATTCGACTTCCAGCGGCCGGCGAGCTCGCGCACCCGCCCGGCATATCCGGGAGGCCGTGCGCACGAGCCAAGTGGCCGAAAATAGCCCCCGCCGAGCGGATCGGCTGTTTATAAGCACCGCGGAGGTAGTCGCGGCGCCTCATTCGACTTCCAGCGGCCGGCGAGCTCGCGCACCCGCCCGGCACATCCGGGAGGCCGTGCGCACGAGCCAAGTGGCCGAAAATAGCCCCCGCCGAACGGATCGGCTGTTTATAAGCACCGCGGAGGTGGTCGCGGCGCCTCATTCGACTTCCAGCGGCCGGCGAGCTCGCGCACCCCGCCCGGCACATCCGGGAGGCCGTGCGCACGAGCCAAGTGGCCGAAAATAGACCCCGCCGAGCGGATCGGCTGTTTATAAGCACCGCGGAGGTGGTCGCGGCGCCTCATTCGACTTCCAGCGGCCGGCGAGCTCGCGCACCCGCCCGGCACATCCGGGAGGCCGTGCGCACGAGCCAAGTGGCCGAAAATAGCCCCCGCCGAGCGGATCGGCTGTTTATAAGCACCGCAGAGGTGGTCGCGGCGCCTCATTCGACTTCCAGCGGCCGGCGAGCTCGCGCACCCGCCCGGCACATCCGGGAGGCCGTGCACACGAGCCAAGTGGCCGAAAATAGCCCCCGCCGAGCGGATCGGCTGTTTATAAGCACCGCGGAGGTGGTCGCGGCGCCTCATTCGACTTCAAGCGGCCGGCGAGCTCGCGCACCCGCCCGGCACATCCGGGAGGCCGTGCGCACGAGCCAAGTGGCCGAAAATAGCCACCGCCGAGCGGATCGGCTGTTAATAAGCACCGCGGAGGTGGTCGCGGCGCCTCATTCGACTTCAAGCGGCCGGCGAGCTCGCGCACCCGCCCGGCACATCCGGGAGGCCGTGCGCACGAGCCAAGTGGCCGAAAATAGCCCCCGCCGAGCGGATCGGCTGTTTATAAGCACCGCGGAGGTGGTCGCGGCGCCTCATTCGACTTCCAGCGGGCCGCGCACTCGCGCACGCCCGCTCGGTTCAAATTTTCTAAGTGCAACGCACAATGAGATGCATGAGAAACGGCCTTGGTTACCATCACATTTGAAGCGATGAGTACGAAGTTAAATTTTATGACTCGGTGTATAAGTCGAGGTCGATTTTTTTCGGTCGATTTTGGATCGAAAAAGGTCGACCAATACACCGGCAAATACGGTATATATACTTATTATAAATGTAGTATTTATTTATATAGATTTATTGTTTATTTATATATATAAAGGCAGGTCCGCAAAAATATTTCTGACGCGTAGCCGGTCCGTGGCGCAAGAAAGGTTGGGGACCACTAGTCTAAAAGAATCTGGCCGTAACTGGAATAGGGTTCTACGCGAATGCCCAACGGAAAAGTGAAGTGCACAAAACCTGCATTTGGCTGTATCAAAATAAATGTCATGAAAAAGGTAAAAACACTACATGGAAGCGCAATGTGTTGTGCTGGTTTCTTTTACAAGTAAAGACTGCTGCTTTGAGTTCACAGGGAGCCATGCTCTTTATTCACTGTACATAGAGGTTTTTAACTCGTGTTGTAGTTTCAGTGTCGGAGTTCAAACTAGGCTTGCAGTTTCCGAATGCCATTCGTGATGGGTGCTGTAAAAAGTTCTTGGCTTAAACGATTGAAGTGCACATAAGAAAAAAAAAAAAGAGCTTGAAGTGCACATAAGAAAAAGAAAAAGCTTACAGCACCTGGTATTCCCAGGCAGTCTCCCATCCAAGTACTAACCAGGCCCGACCCTGCTTAGCTTCGGAGATCAGACGAGATCAGGCGTTCTCAGGGTAGTATGGCCGTAAGCCGTGAGGTGACCCAACATTTTGCATTTTATAGACACAATCGCCCCTGAAACTAGCGAGCGAGCCAATGAAGCCTTCAAAACTGCTTCGGCACATGGAGACCAAGCATCCTGCATTAAAAGACAAACCTTAACCACTTTGGGTTTCATTGTCTCCGATTACGCCTGGATGGGACCGGCTCGTTTCTGAGAAACAAGCTCGGTGCTCCCAATAATTCAACGTAATGGTGACTTTTATTTTTATGTGGTTTATATTTGTTTTTATGCCAGTCGTATCATTTTCCATCCATCCATCCATTTTCTGAACCGCTTAGTCCCCACGGGGGTCGCGGGCGTGCTGGAGCCTATCCCAGCCGTCATCGGGCAGTAGGCGGGGGACACCCTGAACTGGTTGCCAGCCAATCGCAGGGCACACAGAGACAGACAACCAATCTCACTCACACTCACACCTAGGGACAATTTAGAGTCTTCAATCGGCCTACCAAGCATGTTTTTGGAATGTGGGAGGAAACCGGAGTGCCCGGAGAAAACCCACGCGGGCCCGGGGAGAACATGCAAACTCCACACAGGGAGGGCCGGAGGTGGAATCGAACCCGCACCCTCCTAACTGTGAGGCGGACGTGCTACCCAGTGAGCCACCGAGCCGCCCGTCGTATCATTTTATTTAATCCTATTTATATATATTTATTATAAATGTAGTATTTATTTATATAGATTTATTGTTTATTTATATATATAAAGGCAGGTCCGCAAAAATATTTCTGACGCGTAGCCGGTCCGTGGCGCAAGAAAGTTTGGGTACCACTAGTCTAAAAGAATCTGGCCGTAACTGGAATAGGGTTCTACGCGAATGCCCAACGGAAAAGTGAAGTGCACAAAACCTGCATTTGGCTGTATCAAAATAAATGTCATGAAAAAGGTAAAAACACTACATGGAAGCACAATGTGTTGTGCTGGGATCTTTTACAAGTAAAGACTGCTGCTTTGAGTTCACAGGGAGCCATGCTCTTTATTCACTGTACATAGTCTGTCCTCTGGCGGTAAAAACGTGAACTGCAATGCTATGGCTGTCGCCACACAATGTAGGTTTTAAACTCGTGTTGTAGTTTCAGTGTCGGAGTTCAAACTAGGCTTGCAGTTTCCGAATGCCATTCTTGATGGGTGCTGTAAAAAGTTCTTGGCTTAAACGATTGAAGTGCACATAAGAAAAAAAAAAAAAAAAAAAAGCTTACGGTAACTGGTATTCCCAGGCGGTCTCCCATCCAAGTACTAACCAGGCCCGACCCTGCTTAGCCTCCGAGATCGGGCGCTCTCAGGGTAGTATGGCCGTAAGCCGTGAGACCGCTCAGAATTTTTCATTTTATAGACACAATCGCCCCTGAAACCATGCCAAGCAGCGGCGGGACTTGATGGCTGTGGTAAAAGTTTCCTTTCACAATTGACGTGGGAAAAAAAAAAAAAAAAAAAAAGGCTTTCAGCACCTGGTATTCCCGGACGGTCACCCTTCCCTTTTGTTTTTTTTTGTTTTTTTTACAACCAGGGCCGAAACAGTCTTTCTTCCAAGGCTTTTGGTGTTTTCTGGAAACATGGCTATCATGAAAAGTTATTGACAGCTTTTTATGCGGTAGCACGAATTTGCCGTTGCGACCTGCATTTTGCTGAATCAAAATAAATGCCTTGAAAAGTTTAAAAACACTTCATGGAAGTGTTGTGTTGGGTTCTTTTACAAGTCAAGCCTGCTGCTTTGAGTTCACAGGGAGCCATGCTCACTGTACATAGTCTGCTCTCTAGCGGTAAAAAATTTAACTACAATGCTGTGGATGTCACCACATAATATAGCTTTCAAACTCGTGTTATAGTTTCAATGTCGGAGTTTAAATTAGGCTTGCTGTTTCCGGATGCCATTCGTGATGGGTGTTGTAAAAAATAGCTTCTTAAACGATTGAAGTGCACATAAGAAAAAGAAAAAGCTTACAGCACCTGGTATTCCCAGGCGGTCTCCCATCCAAGTACTAACCAGGCCCGACCCTGCTTAGCTTCCGAGATCGGACGAGATCGGGCGTTCTCAGGGTAGTATGGCCGTAAGCCGTGAGGTGACCCATCATTTTGCATTTTATAGACACAATCGCCCCTGAAACTAGCGAGCGAGCCAATGAAGCCTTCAAAACTGCTTCGGCACATGGAGACCAAGCATCCTGCATTAAAAGACAAACCTTAACCACTTCGGGTTTCATTGTCTCCGATTACGCCTGGATGGGACCGGCTCGTTTCTGAGAAACAAGCTCGGTGCTCCCAATAATTCAACGTAATGGTGACTTTTATTTTTATGTGGTTTATATATGTTTTTATGCCAGTCGTATCATTTTATTTAATCGTATTTACCGTATTTGCCGGTGTACAGGTCGACTCGGTGTATAAGTCGACCCCCTAAAATTCGACGGAAATTTACGATTTTATGATATATCCTTTGTATAAGTCGAGCTCAATTGTTGCATTATATTAAACTTCAAAATTCAATATGCGAAATTTATTGACGAAATGTGTTCAAATTCTGGGAGGCCGTGCGCATGCTGCTGTTTATAAGCACCGCGGAGGAGATCGCGGCCGGCGAGCTCGCGCACGCCGCCCGGCACCAACGGGAGGCCGGAAATAGCTCCAAGCCGAGCGGATCGGCACTTTAAAAGCACCGCGGAGGAGATCGCGGCGCCTCATTGGACTTCCAGCGGCCGGCGAGCTCGCGCACCCGCCCGGCACATCCGGGAGGCCGTGCGCACGAGCCAAGTGGCCGAAAATAGCCCCCGCCGAGCGGATCGGCAGTTTATAAGCACCGCGGAGGTGGTCGCGGCGCCTCATTCGACTTCCAGCGGCCGGCGAGCTCGCGCACCCGCCCGGCACATCCGGGAGGCCGTGCGCACGAGCCAAGTGGCCGAAAATAGCCCCCGCCGAGCGGATCGGCTGTTTATAAGCACCGCGGAGGTGGTCGCGGCGCCTCATTCGACTTCCAGCGGCCGGCGAGATCGCGCACCCGCCCGGCACATCCGGGAGGCCGTGCGCACGAGCCAAGTGGCCGAAAATAGCCCCCGCCGAGCGGATCGGCTGTTTATAAGCACCGCGGAGGTGGTTGCGGCGCCTCATTCGACTTCCGGCGGCCGGCGAGCTCGCGCACCCGCCCGGCACATCCGGGAGGCCGTGCGCACGAGCCAAGTGGCCGAAAATAGCCCCCGCCGAGCGGATCGGCTGTTTATAAGCACCGCGGAGGTGGTCGCGGCGCCTCATTCGACTTCCAGCGGCCGGCGAGCCCGCGCACCCGCCTGGCACATCCGGGAGGCCGTGCGCACGAGCCAAGTGGCCGAAAATAGCCCCCGCCGAGCGGATCGGCTGTTTATAAGCACCGCGGGGGTGGTTGCGGCGCCTCATTCGACTTCCAGCGGCCGGCGAGCTCGCGCACCCGCCCGGCACATCCGGGAGGCCGTGCGCACGAGCCAAGTGGCCGAAAATAGCCCCCGCCGAGCGGATCGACTGTTTATAAGCACCGCGGAGGTGGTCGCGGCGCCTCATTCGACTTCCAGCGGCCGGCGAGCTCGCGCACCCGCCCGGCACATCCGAGAGGCCGTGCGCACGAGCCAAGTGGCCGAAAATAGCCCCCGCCGAGCGGATCGGCTGTTTGTAAGCACCGCGGAGGTGGTCGCGGCGCCTCGTTCGACTTCCAGCGGCCGGCGAGCTCGCGCACCCGCCCGGCACATCCGAGAGGCCGTGCGCACGAGCCAAGTGGCCGAAAATAGCCCCCGCCGAGCGGATCGGCTGTTTGTAAGCACCGCGGAGGTGGTCGCGGCGCCTCATTCGACTTCCAGCGGCCGGCGAGCTCGCGCACCCGCCCGGCACATCCGGGAGGCCGTGCGCACGAGCCAAGTGGCCGAAAATAGCCCCCGCCGAGCGGATCGGCTGTTTATAAGCACCGCGGAGGTGGTCGCGGCGCCTCATTCGACTTCCAGCGGCCGGCGAGCTCGCGCACCCGCCCGGCACATCCGGGAGGCCGTGCGCACGAGCCAAGTGGCCGAAAATAGCCCCCGCCGAGCGGATCGGCTGTTTATAAGCACCGCGGAGGTGGTCGCGGCGCCTCATTCGACTTCCAGCGGCCGGCGAGCTCGCGCACCCGCCCGGCACATCCGGGAGGCCGTGCGCACGAGCCAAGTGGCCGAAAATAGCCCCCGCCGAGCGGATCGGCTGTTTATAAGCACCGCGGAGGTGGTCGCGGCGCCTCATTCGACTTCCAGCGGCCAGCGAGCTCGCGCACCCGCCCGGCACATCCGGGAGGCCGTGCGCACGAGCCAAGTGGCCGAAAATAGCCCCCGCCGAGCGGATCGGCTGTTTATAAGCACCGCGGAGGTGGTCGCGGCGCCTCATTCGACTTCCAGCGGCCGGCGAGCTCGCGCACCCGCCCGGCACATCCGGGAGGCCGTGCGCACGAGCCAAGTGGCCGAAAATAGCCCCCGCCGAACGGATCGGCTGTTTATAAGCACCGCGGAGGTGGTCGCGGCGCCTCATTCGACTTCCAGCGGCCGGCGAGCTCGCGCACCCGCCCGGCACATCCGGGAGGCCGTGCGCACGAGCCGTGGCCGAAAATAGCCCCCGCCGAGCGGATCGGCTGTTTATAAGCACCGCGGAGGTGGTCGCGGCGCCTCATTCGACTTCCAGCGGCCGGCGAGCTCGCGCACCCGCCCGGCACATCCGGGAGGCCGTGCGCACGAGCCAAGTGGCCGAAAATAGCCCCCGCCGAGCGGATCGGCTGTTTATAAGCACCGCAGAGGTGGTCGCGGCGCCTCATTCGACTTCCGGCGGGCGGTGAGCTCGCGCACCCGCCCGGCACATCCGGGAGGCCGTGCGCACGAGCCAAGTGGCCGAAAATAGCCCCCGCCGAGCGGATCGGCTGTTTATAAGCACCGCGGAGGTGGTCGCGGCGCCTCATTCGACTTCAAGCGGCCGGCGAGCTCGCGCACCCGCCCGGCACATCCGGGAGGCCGTGCGCACGAGCCAAGTGGCCGAAAATAGCCACCGCCGAGCGGATCGGCTGTTAATAAGCACCGCGGAGGTGGTCGCGGCGCCTCATTCGACTTCAAGCGGCCGGCGAGCTCGCGCACCCGCCCGGCACATCCGGGAGGCCGTGCGCACGAGCCAAGTGGCCGAAAATAGCCCCCGCCGAGCGGATCGGCTGTTTATAAGCACCGCGGAGGTGGTCGCGGCGCCTCATTCGACTTCCAGCGGCCGGCGAGCTCGCGCACCCGCCCGGCACATCCGGGAGGCTGTGCGCACGAGCCAAGTGGCCGAAAATAGCCCCCGCCGAGCGGATCGGCTGTTAATAAGCACCGCGGAGGTGGTCGCGGCGCCTCATTCGACTTCCAGCGGCCGGCGAGCTCGCGCACCCGCCCGGCACATCCGGGAGGCCGTGCGCACGAGCCAAGTGGGCGAAAATAGCCCCCGCCGAGCGGATCGGCTGTTTATAAGCACCGCGGAGGTGGTTGCGACGCCTCATTCGACTTCCAGCGGCCGGCGAGCTCGCGCACCCGCCCGGCACATCCGGGAGGCCGTGCGCACGAGCCAAGTGGCCGAAAATAGCCCCCGCCGAGCGGATCGGCTGTTTATAAGCACCGCGGAGGTGGTCGCGGCGCCTCATTCGACTTCCAGCGGCCGGCGAGCTCGCGCACCCGCCCGGAACATCCGGGAGGCCGTGCGCACGAGCCAAGTGGCCGAAAATAGCCCCCGCCGAGCGGATCGGCTGTTTATAAGCACCGCGGAGGTGGTCGCGGCGCCTCATTCGACTTCCAGCGGCCGGCGAGCTCGCGCACCCGCCCGGCACATCCGGGAGGCCGTGCGCACGAGCCAAGTGGCCGAAAATAGCCCCCGCCGCGCGGATCGGCTGTTTATAAGCACCGCGGAGGTGGTCGCGGCGCCTCATTCGACTTCCAGCGGCCGGCGAGCTCGCGCACCCGCCCGGCACATCTTCCGAGATCAGACGAGATCAGGCGTTCTCAGGGTAGTATGGCCGTAAGCCGTGAGGTGACCCAACATTTTGCATTTTATAGACACAATCGCCCCTGAAACTAGCGAGCAAGCCAATGAAGCCTTCAAAACTGCTTCGGCACATGGAGACCAAGCATCCTGCATTAAAAGACAAACCTTAACCACTTTGGGTTTCATTGTCTCCGATTACGCCTGGATGGGACCGGCTCGTTTCTGAGAAACAAGCTCGGTGCTCCCAATAATTCAACGTAATGGTGACTTTTATTTTTATGTGGTTTATATTTGTTTTATGCCAGTCGTATCATTTTATTTAATCCTATTTATATATATTTATTATAAATGTAGTATTTATTTATATAGATTTATTGTTTATTTATATATATAAAGGCAGGTCCGCAAAAATATTTCTGACGCGTAGCCGGTCCGTGGCGCAAGAAAGTTTGGGGACCACTAGTCTAAAAGAATCTGGCCGTAACTGGAATAGGGTTCTACGCGATGCCCAACGGAAAAGTGAAGTGCACAAAACCTGCATTTGGCTGTATCAAAATAAATGTCATGAAAAAGGTAAAAACACTACATGGAAGCACAATGTGTTGTGCTGGGATCTTTTACAAGTAAAGACTGCTGCTTTGAGTTCACAGGGAGCCATGCTCTTTATTCACTGTACATAGTCTGTCCTCTAGCGGTAAAAACGTGAACTGCAATGCTATGGCTGTCGCCACACAATGTAGGTTTTAAACTCGTGTTGTAGTTTCAGTGTCGGAGTTCAAACTAGGCTTGCAGTTTCCGAATGCCATTCTTGATGGGTGCTGTAAAAAGTTCTTGGCTTAAACGATTGAAGTGCACATAAGAAAAAAAAAAAAAAAAAAAAAGCTTACGGTAACTGGTATTCCCAGGCGGTCTTCCATCCAAGTACTAACCAGGCCCGACCCTGCTTAGCATCCGAGATCGGACGAGATCGGGCGCTCTCAGGGTAGTATGGCCGTAAGCCGTGAGACCGCTCAGAATTTTTCATTTTATAGACACAATCGCCCCTGAAACCATGCCAAGCAGCGGCGGGACTTGATGGCTGTGGTAAAAGTTTCCTTTCACAATTGACGTGGGAAAAAAAAAAAAAAAAGGCTTTCAGCACCTGGTATTCCCGGACGGTCACCCTTCCCTTTTGTTTTTTTTTGTTTTTTTTTACAACCAGGGCCAAAACAGTCTTTCTTCCAAGGCTTTTGGTGTTTTCTGGAAACATGGCTATCATGAAAAGTTATTGACAGCTTTTTATGCGGTAGCACGAATTTGCCGTTGCGACCTGCATTTTGCTGAATCAAAATAAATGCCTTGAAAAGTTTAAAAACACTTCATGGAAGTGTTGTGTTGGGTTCTTTTACAAGTCAAGCCTGCTGCTTTGAGTTCACAGGGAGCCATGCTCACTGTACATAGTCTGCTCTCTAGCGGTAAAAAATTTAACTACAATGCTGTGGATGTCACCACATAATACGTATAGCTTTCAAACTCGTGTTATAGTTTCAATGTCGGAGTTTAAATTAGGCTTGCTGTTTCCGGATGCCATTCGTGATGGGTGTTGTAAAAAATAGCTTCTTAAACGATTGAAGTGCACATAAGAAAAAGAAAAAGCTTACAGCACCTGGTATTCCCAGGCGGTCTCCCATCCAAGTACTAACCAGGCCCGACCCTGCTTAGCTTCCGAGATCGGACGAGATCGGGCGTTCTCAGGGTAGTATGGCCGTAAGCCGTGAGGTGACCCAACATTTTGCATTTTATAGACACAATCGCCCCTGAAACTAGCGAGCGAGCCAATGAAGCCTTCAAAACTGCTTCGGCACATGGAGACCAAGCATCCTGCATTAAAAGACAAACCTTAACCACTTTGGGTTTCATTGTCTCCGATTACGCCTGGATGGGACCGGCTCGTTTCTGAGAAACAAGCTCGGTGCTCCCAATAATTCAACGTAATGGTGACTTTTATTTTTATGTGGTTTATATTTGTTTTTATGCCAGTCGTATCATTTTATTTAATCCTATTTATATATATTTATTATAAATGTAGTATTTATTTATATAGATTTATTGTTTATTTATATATATAAAGGCAGGTCCGCAAAAATATTTCTGACGCGTAGCCGGTCCGTGGCGCAAGAAAGTTTGGGTACCACTAGTCTAAAAGAATCTGGCCGTAACTGGAATAGGGTTCTACGCGAATGCCCAACGGAAAAGTGAAGTGCACAAAACCTGCATTTGGCTGTATCAAAATAAATGTCATGAAAAAGGTAAAAACACTACATGGAAGCACAATGTGTTGTGCTGGGATCTTTTACAAGTAAAGACTGCTGCTTTGAGTTCACAGGGAGCCATGCTCTTTATTCACTGTACATAGTCTGTCCTCTAGCGGTAAAAACGTGAACTGCAATGCTATGGCTGTCGCCACACAATGTAGGTTTTAAACTCGTGTTGTAGTTTCAGTGTCGGAGTTCAAACTAGGCTTGCAGTTTGCGAATGCCATTCTTGATGGGTGCTGTAAAAAGTTCTTGGCTTAAACGATTGAAGTGCACATAAGAAAAAAAAAAAAAAAAAAAAGCTTACGGTAACTGGTATTCCCAGGCGGTCTCCCATCCAAGTACTAACCAGGCCCGACCCTGCTTAGCCTCCGAGATCGGACGAGATCGGGCGCTCTCAGGGTAGTATGGCCGTAAGCCGTGAGACCGCTCAGAATTTTTCATTTTATAGACACAATCGCCCCTGAAACCATGCCAAGCAGCGGCGGGACTTGATGGCTGTGGTAAAAGTTTCCTTTCACAATTGACGTGGGAAAAAAAAAAAAAAAAAAGGCTTTCAGCACCTGGTATTCCCGGACGGTCACCCTTCACTTTTTTTTTTTTTTTTTTTTTTTTTACAACCAGGGCCGAAACAGTCTTTCTTCCAAGGCTTTTGGTGTTTTCTGGAAACATGGCTATCATGAAAAGTTATTGACAGCTTTTTATGCGGTAGCACGAATTTGCCGTTGCGACCTGCATTTTGCTGAATCAAAATAAATGCCTTGAAAAGTTTAAAAACACTTCATGGAAGTGTTGTGTTGGGTTCTTTTACAAGTCAAGCCTGCTGCTTTGAGTTCACAGGGAGCCATGCTCACTGTACATAGTCTGCTCTCTAGCGGTAAAAAATTTAACTACAATGCTGTGGATGTCACCACATAATATAGCTTTCAAACTCGTGTTATAGTTTCAATGTCGGAGTTTAAATTAGGCTTGCTGTTTCCGGATGCCATTCGTGATGGGTGTTGTAAAAAATAGCTTCTTAAACGATTGAAGTGCACATAAGAAAAAGAAAAAGCTTACAGCACCTGGTATTCCCAGGCGGTCTCCCATCCAAGTACTAACCAGGCCCGACCCTGCTTAGCTTCCGAGATCGGACGAGATCGGGCGTTCTCAGGGTAGTATGGCCGTAAGCCGTGAGGTGACCCAACATTTTGCATTTTATAGACACAATCGCCCCTGAAACTAGCGAGCGAGCCAATGAAGCCTTCAAAACTGCTTCGGCACATGGAGACCAAGCATCCTGCATTAAAAGACAAACTTTAACCACTTCGGGTTTCATTGTCTCCGATTACGCCTGGATGGGACCGGCTCGTTTCTGAGAAACAAGCTCGGTGCTCCCAATAATTCAACGTAATGGTGACTTTTATTTTTATGTGGTTTATATTTGTTTTTATGCCAGTCGTATCATTTTATTTAATCGTATTTACCGTATTTGCCGGTGTACAGGTCGACTTGGTGTATAAGTCGACCCCCTAAAATTCGACGGAAATTTACGATTTTATGATATATCCTTTGTATAAGTCGAGCTCAATTGTTGCATTATATTAAACTTCAAAATTCAATATGCGAAATTTATTGACGAAATGTGTTCAAATTCTGGGAGGCCGTGCGCATGCTGCTGTTTATAAGCACCGCGGAGGAGATCGCGGCCGGCGAGCTCGCGCACGCCGCCCGGCACCAACGGGAGGCCGGAAATAGCTCCAAGCCGAGCGGATCGGCACTTTATAAGCACCGCGGAGGAGATCGCGGCGCCTCATTGGACTTCCAGCGGCCGGCGAGCTCGCGCACCCGCCCGGCACATCCGGGAGGCCGTGCGCACGAGCCAAGTGGCCGAAAATAGCCCCCGCCGAGCGGATCGGCTGTTTATAAGCACCGCGGAGGTAGTCGCGGCGCCTCATTCGACTTCCAGCGGCCGGCGAGCTCGCGCACCCGCCCGGCACATCCGGGAGGCCGTGCGCACGAGCCAAGTGGCCGAAAATAGCCCCCGCCGAGCGGATCGGCTGTTTATAAGCACCGCGGAGGTGGTCGCGGCGCCTCATTCGACTTCCAGCGGCCGGCGAGCTCGCGCACCCGCCCGGCACATCCGGGAGGCCGTGCGCACGAGCCAAGTGGCCGAAAATAGCCCCCGCCGAGCGGATCGGCTGTTTATAAGCACCGCGGAGGTGGTCGCGGCGCCTCATTCGACTTCCAGCGGCCGGCGAGCTCGCGCACCCGCCCGGCATATCCGGGAGGCCGTGCGCACGAGCCAAGTGGCCGAAAATAGCCCCCGCCGAGCGGATCGGCTGTTTATAAGCACCGCGGAGGTAGTCGCGGCGCCTCATTCGACTTCCAGCGGCCGGCGAGCTCGCGCACCCGCCCGGCACATCCGGGAGGCCGTGCGCACGAGCCAAGTGGCCGAAAATAGCCCCCGCCGAACGGATCGGCTGTTTATAAGCACCGCGGAGGTGGTCGCGGCGCCTCATTCGACTTCCAGCGGCCGGCGAGCTCGCGCACCCGCCCGGCACATCCGGGAGGCCGTGCGCACGAGCCAAGTGGCCGAAAATAGCCCCCGCCGAGCGGATCGGCTGTTTATAAGCACCGCGGAGGTGGTCGCGGCGCCTCATTCGACTTCCAGCGGCCGGCGAGCTCGCGCACCCGCCCGGCACATCCGGGAGGCCGTGCGCACGAGCCAAGTGGCCGAAAATAGCCCCCGCCGAGCGGATCGGCTGTTTATAAGCACCGCGGAGGTGGTCGCGGCGCCTCATTCGACTTCCAGCGGCCGGCGAGCTCGCGCACCCGCCCGGCACATCCGGGAGGTCGTGCGCACGAGCCAAGTGGCCGAAAATAGCCCCCGCCGAGCGGATCGGCTGTTTATAAGCACCGCGGAGGTGGTCGCGGCGCCTCATTCGACTTCCAGCGGCCGGCGAGCTCGCGCACCCGCCCGGCACATCCGGGAGGCCGTGCGCACGAGCCAAGTGGCCGAAAATAGCCCCCGCCGAGCGGATCGGCTGTTTATAAGCACCGCGGAGGTGGTCGCGGCGCCTCATTCGACTTCCAGCGGCCGGCGAGCTCGCGCACCCGCCCGGCACATCCGGGAGGCCGTGCGCACGAGCCAAGTGGCCGAAAATAGCCCCCGCCGAGCGGATCGGCTGTTTATAAGCACCGCGGAGGTAGTCGCGGCGCCTCATTCGACTTCCAGCGGCCGGCGAGCTCGCGCACCCGCCCGGCACATCCGGGAGGCCGTGCGCACGAGCCAAGTGGCCGAAAATAGCCCCCGCCGAACGGATCGGCTGTTTATAAGCACCGCGGAGGTGGTCGCGGCGCCTCATTCGACTTCCAGCGGCCGGCGAGCTCGCGCACCCGCCCGGCACATCCGGGAGGCCGTGCGCACGAGCCAAGTGGCCGAAAATAGCCCCCGCCGAGCGGATCGGCTGTTTATAAGCACCGCGGAGATGGTCGCGGCGCCTCATTCGACTTCCAGCGGCCGGCGAGCTCGCGCACCCGCCCGGCACATCCGGGAGGCCGTGCGCACGAGCCAAGTGGCCGAAAATAGCCCCCGCCGAGCGGATCGGCTGTTTATAAGCACCGCGGAGGTGGTCGCGGCGCCTCATTCGACTTCCAGCGGCCGGCGAGCTCGCGCACCCGCCCGGCACATCCGGGAGGCCGTGCGCACGAGCCAAGTGGCCGAAAATAGCCCCCGCCGAGCGGATCGGCTGTTTATAAGCACCGCGGAGGTGGTCGCGGCGCCTCATTCGACTTCCAGCGGCCGGCGAGCTCGCGCACCCGCCCGGCACATCCGGGAGGCCGTGCGCACGAGCCAAGTGGCCGAAAATAGACCCCGCCGAGCGGATCGGCTGTTTATAAGCACCGCGGAGGTGGTCGCGGCGCCTCATTCGACTTCCAGCGGCCGGCGAGCTCGCGCACCCGCCCGGCACATCCGGGAGGCCGTGCGCACGAGCCAAGTGGCCGAAAATAGCCCCCGCCGAGCGGATCGGCTGTTTATAAGCACCGCGGAGGTGGTCGCGGCGCCTCATTCGACTTCCAGCGGCCGGCGAGCTCGCGCACCCGCCCGGCACATCCGGGAGGCCGTGCGCACGAGCCAAGTGGCCGAAAATAGCCCCCGCCGAGCGGATCGGCTGTTTATAAGCACCGCGGAGGTGGTCGCGGCGCCTCATTCGACTTCCAGCGGCCGGCGAGCTCGCGCACCCGCCCGGCACATCCGGGAGGCCGTGCGCACGAGCCAAGTGGCCGAAAATAGCCCCCGCCGAGCGGATCGGCTGTTTATAAGCACCGCGGAGGTGGTCGCGGCGCCTCATTCGACTTCCAGCGGCCGGCGAGCTCGCGCACCCGCCCGGCACATCCGGGAGGCCGTGCGCACGAGCCAAGTGGCCGAAAATAGACCCCGCCGAGCGGATCGGCTGTTTATAAGCACCGCGGAGGTGGTCGCGGCGCCTCATTCGACTTCCAGCGGCCGGCGAGCTCGCGCACCCGCCCGGCACATCCGGGAGGCCGTGCGCACGAGCCAAGTGGCCGAAAATAGCCCCCGCCGAGCGGATCGGCTGTTTATAAGCACCGCAGAGGTGGTCGCGGCGCCTCATTCGACTTCCAGCGGCCGGCGAGCTCGCGCACCCGCCCGGCACATCCGGGAGGCCGTGCACACGAGCCAAGTGGCCGAAAATAGCCCCCGCCGAGCGGATCGGCTGTTTATAAGCACCGCGGAGGTGGTCGCGGCGCCTCATTCGACTTCAAGCGGCCGGCGAGCTCGCGCACCCGCCCGGCACATCCGGGAGGCCGTGCGCACGAGCCAAGTGGCCGAAAATAGCCACCGCCGAGCGGATCGGCTGTTAATAAGCACCGCGGAGGTGGTCGCGGCGCCTCATTCGACTTCAAGCGGCCGGCGAGCTCGCGCACCCGCCCGGCACATCCGGGAGGCCGTGCGCACGAGCCAAGTGGCCGAAAATAGCCCCCGCCGAGCGGATCGGCTGTTTATAAGCACCGCGGAGGTGGTCGCGGCGCCTCATTCGACTTCCAGCGGCCGGCGAGCTCGCGCACCCGCCCGGAACATCCGGGAGGCCGTGCGCACGAGCCAAGTGGCCGAAAATAGCCCCCGCCGAGCGGATCGGCTGTTTATAAGCACCGCGGAGGTGGTCGCGGCGCCTCATTCGACTTCCAGCGGCCGGCGAGCTCGCGCACCCGCCCGGCACATCCGGGAGGCCGTGCGCACGAGCCAAGTGGCCGAAAATAGCCCCCGCCGAGCGGATCGGCTGTTTATAAGCACCGCAGAGGTGGTCGCGGCGCCTCATTCGACTTCCAGCGGCCGGCGAGCTCGCGCACCCGCCCGGCACATCCGGGAGGCCGTGCGAACGAGCCAAGTGGCCGAAAATAGCCCCCGCCGAGCGGATCGGCTGTTTATAAGCACCGCGGAGGTGGTCGCGGCGCCTCATTCGACTTCCAGCGGCCGGCGAGCTCGCGCACCCGCCCGGCACATCCGGGAGGCCGTGCGCACGAGCCAAGTGGCCGAAAATAGCCCCCGCCGAGCGGATCGGCTGTTTATAAGCACCGCGGAGGTGGTCGCGGCGCCTCATTCGACTTCCAGCGGCCGGCGAGCTCGCGCACCCGCCCGGCACATCCGGGAGGCCGTGCGCACGAGCCAAGTGGCCGAAAATAGCCCCCGCCGAGCGGATCGGCTGTTTATAAGCACCGCGGAGGTGGTCGCGGCGCCTCATTCGACTTCCAGCGGCCGGCGAGCTCGCGCACCCGCCCGGCACATCCGGGAGGCCGTGCGCACGAGCCAAGTGGCCGAAAATAGCCCCCGCCGAGCGGATCGGCTGTTTATAAGCACCGCGGAGGTGGTCGCGGCGCCTCATTCGACTTCCAGCGGCCGGCGAGCTCGCGCACCCGCCCGGCACATCCGGGAGGCCGTGCGCACGAGCCAAGTGGCCGAAAATAGCCCCCGCCGAGCGGATCGGCTGTTTATAAGCACCGCGGAGGTGGTCGCGGCGCCTCATTCGACTTCCAGCGGCCGGCGAGCTCGCGCACCCGCCCGGCACATCCGGGAGGCCGTGCGCACGAGCCAAGTGGCCGAAAATAGCCCCCGCCGAGCGGATTGGCTGTTTATAAGCACCGCGGAGGTGGTCGCGGCGCCTCATTCGACTTCCAGCGGCCGGCGAGCTCGCGCACCCGCCCGGCACATCCGGGAGGCCGTGCGCACGAGCCAAGTGGCCGAAAATAGCCCCCGCCGAGCGGATCGGCTGTTTATAAGCACCGCGGAGGTGGTCGCGGCGCCTCATTCGACTTCCAGCGGCCGGCGAGCTCGCGCACCCGCCCGGCATATCCGGGAGGCCGTGCGCACGAGCCAAGTGGCCGAAAATAGCCCCCGCCGAGCGGATCGGCTGTTTATAAGCACCGCGGAGGTAGTCGCGGCGCCTCATTCGACTTCCAGCGGCCGGCGAGCTCGCGCACCCGCCCGGCACATCCGGGAGGCCGTGCGCACGAGCCAAGTGGCCGAAAATAGCCCCCGCCGAACGGATCGGCTGTTTATAAGCACCGCGGAGGTGGTCGAGGCGCCTCATTCGACTTCCAGCGGCCGGCGAGCTCGCGCACCCGCCCGGCACATCCGGGAGGCCGTGCGCACGAGCCAAGTGGCCGAAAATAGACCCCGCCGAGCGGATCGGCTGTTTATAAGCACCGCGGAGGTGGTCGCGGCGCCTCATTCGACTTCCAGCGGCCGGCGAGCTCGCGCACCCGCCCGACACATCCGGGAGGCCGTGCGCACGAGCCAAGTGGCCGAAAATAGCCCCCGCCGAGCGGATCGGCTGTTTATAAGCACCGCAGAGGTGGTCGCGGCGCCTCATTCGACTTCCAGCGGCCGGCGAGCTCGCGCACCCGCCCGGCACATCCGGGAGGCCGTGCACACGAGCCAAGTGGCCGAAAATAGCCCCCGCCGAGCGGATCGGCTGTTTATAAGCACCGCGGAGGTGGTCGCGGCGCCTCATTCGACTTCAAGCGGCCGGCGAGCTCGCGCACCCGCCCGGCACATCCGGGAGGCCGTGCGCACGAGCCAAGTGGCCGAAAATAGCCACCGCCGAGCGGATCGGCTGTTAATAAGCACCGCGGAGGTGGT
>NC_090866.1:2500-5000 GCF_024217435.2 Syngnathus scovelli
TAACCCTAACCCTAACCCTAACCCTAACCCTAACCCTAACCCTAACCCTAACCCTAACCCTAACCCTAACCCTAACCCTAACCCTAACCCTAACCCTAACCCTAACCCTAACCCTAACCCTAACCCTAACCCTAACCCTAACCCTAACCCTAACCCTAACCCTAACCCTAACCCTAACCCTAACCCTAACCCTAACCCTAACCCTAACCCTAACCCTAACCCTAACCCTAACCCTAACCCTAACCCTAACCCTAACCCTAACCCTAACCCTAACCCTAACCCTAACCCTAACCCTAACCCTAACCCTAACCCTAACCCTAACCCTAACCCTAACCCTAACCCTAACCCTAACCCTAACCCTAACCCTAACCCTAACCCTAACCCTAACCCTAACCCTAACCCTAACCCTAACCCTAACCCTAACCCTAACCCTAACCCTAACCCTAACCCTAACCCTAACCCTAACCCTAACCCTAACCCTAACCCTAACCCTAACCCTAACCCTAACCCTAACCCTAACCCTAACCCTAACCCTAACCCTAACCCTAACCCTAACCCTAACCCTAACCCTAACCCTAACCCTAACCCTAACCCTAACCCTAACCCTAACCCTAACCCTAACCCTAACCCTAACCCTAACCCTAACCCTAACCCTAACCCTAACCCTAACCCTAACCCTAACCCTAACCCTAACCCTAACCCTAACCCTAACCCTAACCCTAACCCTAACCCTAACCCTAACCCTAACCCTAACCCTAACCCTAACCCTAACCCTAACCCTAACCCTAACCCTAACCCTAACCCTAACCCTAACCCTAACCCTAACCCTAACCCTAACCCTAACCCTAACCCTAACCCTAACCCTAACCCTAACCCTAACCCTAACCCTAACCCTAACCCTAACCCTAACCCTAACCCTAACCCTAACCCTAACCCTAACCCTAACCCTAACCCTAACCCTAACCCTAACCCTAACCCTAACCCTAACCCTAACCCTAACCCTAACCCTAACCCTAACCCTAACCCTAACCCTAACCCTAACCCTAACCCTAACCCTAACCCTAACCCTAACCCTAACCCTAACCCTAACCCTAACCCTAACCCTAACCCTAACCCTAACCCTAACCCTAACCCTAACCCTAACCCTAACCCTAACCCTAACCCTAACCCTAACCCTAACCCTAACCCTAACCCTAACCCTAACCCTAACCCTAACCCTAACCCTAACCCTAACCCTAACCCTAACCCTAACCCTAACCCTAACCCTAACCCTAACCCTAACCCTAACCCTAACCCTAACCCTAACCCTAACCCTAACCCTAACCCTAACCCTAACCCTAACCCTAACCCTAACCCTAACCCTAACCCTAACCCTAACCCTAACCCTAACCCTAACCCTAACCCTAACCCTAACCCTAACCCTAACCCTAACCCTAACCCTAACCCTAACCCTAACCCTAACCCTAACCCTAACCCTAACCCTAACCCTAACCCTAACCCTAACCCTAACCCTAACCCTAACCCTAACCCTAACCCTAACCCTAACCCTAACCCTAACCCTAACCCTAACCCTAACCCTAACCCTAACCCTAACCCTAACCCTAACCCTAACCCTAACCCTAACCCTAACCCTAACCCTAACCCTAACCCTAACCCTAACCCTAACCCTAACCCTAACCCTAACCCTAACCCTAACCCTAACCCTAACCCTAACCCTAACCCTAACCCTAACCCTAACCCTAACCCTAACCCTAACCCTAACCCTAACCCTAACCCTAACCCTAACCCTAACCCTAACCCTAACCCTAACCCTAACCCTAACCCTAACCCTAACCCTAACCCTAACCCTAACCCTAACCCTAACCCTAACCCTAACCCTAACCCTAACCCTAACCCTAACCCTAACCCTAACCCTAACCCTAACCCTAACCCTAACCCTAACCCTAACCCTAACCCTAACCCTAACCCTAACCCTAACCCTAACCCTAACCCTAACCCTAACCCTAACCCTAACCCTAACCCTAACCCTAACCCTAACCCTAACCCTAACCCTAACCCTAACCCTAACCCTAACCCTAACCCTAACCCTAACCCTAACCCTAACCCTAACCCTAACCCTAACCCTAACCCTAACCCTAACCCTAACCCTAACCCTAACCCTAACCCTAACCCTAACCCTAACCCTAACCCTAACCCTAACCCTAACCCTAACCCTAACCCTAACCCTAACCCTAACCCTAACCCTAACCCTAACCCTAACCCTAACCCTAACCCTAACCCTAACCCTAACCCTAACCCTAACCCTAACCCTAACCCTAACCCTAACCCTAACCCTAACCCTAACCCTAACCCTAACCCTAACCCTAACCCTAACCCTAACCCTAACCCTAACCCTAACCCTAACCCTAACCCTAACCCTAACCCTAACCCTAACCCTAACCCTAACCCTAACCCTAACCCTAACCCTAACCCTAACCCTAACCCTAACCCTAACCCTAAC